>NC_058403.1:12504688-12607092 GCF_002201575.2 Neomonachus schauinslandi
AAAGAAAGAAAGAAAGAAAGAAAGAAAGAAAGAAAGAAAGAAAGAAAAAACTAAAGATACACTTACTGTATGACCCAGGAATTGTTTCATGGGCATTTATCACAGAGAAATGAGACATAGAGCACATAAAAATCTGTACACAGTTGTTCATAGCAGCTTTATTTGTAATAGCCAGAAACTGGAAACAACCAAAATGCCATTCAATAGGTGAATGGTTAAACAAATTGTGGTACCTTTATAGCATGGGATACCACTCAGCAATAAATGGAACAAACTGTGGATACACACAACACAGATAAATCTCAAAGGCATTATGCTAAGTGAAAGAAGCCATTCAGAGAAGGCTACCCATTGTATGATTCCATTAGTATGACATTCTGGAAAAGACAAAAGTAGAGCCACAAAAATCAGACCTGTGGTTTCCACCTAGAGTGCATGAGGGAATTGACTAGAAAGGGGCACAAGGGAATTTTCGGTGTACTGGAGATATTCTCCACGTTGATTATGGTAGTGGTACAAAGAGAGCTGTACACCCCAAAAGGGTGAATTTGTAAATTATGCCTCAAGAAACACAACTTTAAAAAGAGTCAAGGAAGGGCGCCTGGGTGGCTCAGTCATTAAGCATCTGCCTTCAGCTCAGGTCATGATCCCAGCCAGGGTCCTGGGATCGAGTCCCTCATCAGGCTCCTTGCTCAGCGGGGAGACTGCTTCTCCCTCTCCCACTCCCCCTGCTTGTGCTCTCTCTCTCTCTGTCAGGTAAATAAATAAAATCTTAAAAAAAAAAATAAAAAGAGTCAAGGACGGAGATGGAACATACAGCATGGTGACTATAGTTAATAACACTGTGTTGTATCTTTGAAAGTTACTAAGTGAGTAGGTCTTTTTTTTTTTAAGCGAGCAGTTCTTAAAAAGTTATCACACAAAAAATTGTAATTATGGGGACATCTGGGTGGCTCAGTCCATTAAGCATCTGCCTTGGGCTCAGGTCCTGATCCCAGAGTCCTGCTCAGCAGGGAGTCTGCTTCTCCCTCTCCCTCTGCCCCTCCCCCCCACTCATGCTCGCTCACTTGCTCACTCTCTCTCCCTCTCAAATAAAATCTTAAAAAAAAATTGTAACTGTGTGGTCATGGCTGTTAACTGGACTTATTGTGGTGAACATTTTGCAATATATACAAATATCAAATCATTGTATTGTGCACCTGAAACTAATATAATGGTATATATCTCAATAAAAAACAATGAAGCAGAAATATCTTCAGATTCACCCCCTCGCCCCCCCACCAAAAAATGAGTCAAGGTAAGGAGCCAGAGAGTGGCCAGAGTTCCAATTTAATGGCTGGGGAAGGCAGTCTGAAAAGATGGTACTTACGCAAGTGAGGGAAATTAGCCATGCAGGAATCTGGGGCGTGGCCAGCCCAAGGGCAAGGAGCCAACTTGGAGCCTGAGAAACCTTGGTGGACGGGGGCTGTGTGTCTGTGAAGGGAGGGAGAGGGGAGCTGGGAGCAGAGCTAAGTACCATGGTGAGGGCTTTGTGTTTTACAATGGGAGAGAGGAGAAGCCCTGGAGCATTTTGAGGAAGAGGTTGACAGGATTATTTCAGGTAATTTCCAGTTTTATGCCTTCTGTGTGAGTGGTTTGTAGGGGGCAAGAATGGAAATATGGACACCAGCTGGGCAGCCATGGTAGTTGTCTAAGGAGTGAAGATGGGGATGGGAAGGTGAGGAGGAGGTAAGAACAGAAAGGGAGAAAGATGGGGAAGAAGAGACAGGAGTGGCCCCCTTGCATCCAAACCCCCTTCATATGCAATGTGGCAGCAAAAGGTTAACTCTTACTCTGTCAGAAGCCATTCTCTTGGGCTGTCCTAGAATGCAGGGCGCATGGCCCCTTCGTGACTGCACTGGGCAGAGTGAGAGGATTCATGCATGAAGAGTGGGACCCCCCATCCCAGCGTCCTTTAAATTAGTCACCATCAATCCACCCTGCAGCCTGGACTCTGGAGCCCCTTCCAGAGAGGCCTGCCTGTTGCTGAGGGGAAGAGGAAAGAATCTGGCCTCTGTTCAAGAGAACAAATGCAGGGCAGACTGAAAAGAAACAAGACAAAGCTCACCGTCAAAGCTGAACGTGATTTAGCATCCAGGTAACACAGCTCTGAACTGTGTCTGATTCAGCATTTGGTTTTGGAAAATTGCTCTCTGGCTCACTCAGTCCCCAGATGAAGTGCATGCTGAGACTGGATTTTATTTATTTATTTTTGAAAAAGATTTTATTTATTTATTTGAGAGAGAGAGAGAGAGGGAGAGCATGAGTGGGGGTGAGGAGGGGCAGAGGGACAAGCAGACTCCCCGCTGAGCAGGGAGCCCTAGACAGCTCGATCCCAGGACTCTTGGATCATGACCTGAGCCAAAGGCAGATGCTTAACCGACTGAGCCACCCAGGCACCCCTGAGACTGGATTTTTATGTGAGAAAGATTTCCATCACAGAAATTGATCACCATGTGTCAACATTTACAGGAAAAATGATTTTGGTAAAGAAAGTGCCCCCTCTCCCCAGAGTAATGAGGAAATGTTTCAATAGAAGATAGAGAACTGAGGATGAGAATTAATTTGGTTTCAGCTTTGAGGAGAGAGTGATAGATAGTAGTAGCTGCCATGAACTCCTTTAAGGTGTTTTCCCGTAAGCCTAAAAATAACGTATGACTAGCAAGAACAGCTATACAATATGCAAAGTCCTTGGGTAACATTTAGAGTTTTCAGCTACAAGAGTGGCTTAGACAATCAGGGTTTATTTTCTTATACATCAAGAGGTTGGAGGTCAGCATTTGCAAAACTGGTGAACTCCACAGCTTGCTGACATCAGAGCTCTATGCCTGAGATATTTGGGGGCTTTTGTCTCATGGTCACAAGATGGCTTCCAGGACTCTATGCACTGTATCTTTACATCTCAGTATCTGAAGGCACAAAGTATGAGTGGGTACCTCTTTGTGTGCCTGTTTTTCTGATAAGGAATGAAATCTTTCCCAGAAAACCCCAGCAGACCTGCCTTTCTCATCTCATTGGCCCAGACTGGGTCCTATGCCCACTCTTAAACCATCACTGGCAAATCATGAGGTTCAACACATCTTCTTTAAATGTATTGCTGCTTAATATCTGAACAAAGTCCTAGGCTAGGTTTTAAATATATCTAGCAACATACCATAGTGCTATGAACTGAATGTGTACCCCCAAAATTCATATGTTGAAGCCCTAATCCCCAGTGTGATGGTATTAGGGCCTTTGGGAGGTAATTAGGTCTTGAAGGTAGAGCTCTCACGATGGGATTAGTGCTCTTATAAGAAGAGGCCAGAGAACTCTCTCTCTCCCTTTCTCTGTCTCTGTTTCTCTCCATCTCTGCCATGTGAGCACACAGCAAGAAGGCAGCTGTCTAGAAGAGCCCAACCATACTGGTACCCTATTCTTAGACTTTCAGCCCCCAGGACTGTGAGAAATGTTTCTGTTGCTTAAGCCACTCAGTCTTTGATATCTTTGTTATAGTAGCCTGAACTGACTAATACATATCGTTTATCTTTACTGAGTAAATGGACCATGGACCTTGGACCATTGACCAGGTCACTTGCTCTGTGCTCTGCATGTATTATCTAATCTTTATAATACCCAGTGAGTTAAGCATCTCCATTCGCAACTGAAGAAACTGGAGCTCCAAAATGTAAAGAAATTTGTCCATGATCTCACAGGAATCTAGAATTCAAATCTTGTTCCAGCCAACTCTAATGCCTGAGCTGCCAATATTACCCTATGGTAAAGTAGGGAGAATGGAAAACAGACTTACCAGGAACCTATTTTTAAGGGGACCTCTGAGAGATAACTCATTCCAAGTGAGGAATGAGGCAGGCTTGCCCAGACTATACCAGCGAGAAAACTTTGTTGGTTAGAGGGAATCGGCAATCTAAAATATAGCATGGCATCTGTTGGCTCGGTCCCTGTTGTCTGAAACATTATAGGAGATCAGGGCCCAACTAACACCCCTTGGTTACCCCTCTGACAAAAATGGAGCAATGTGTTAGTTTCCCCAGACCACCATAACAAATCACCACAAATCTGGTGCCTTAAAACAATAGAAGTTTATTCTCACAGTTCTGGAGGCCAGAAGTCCAAGATTAAGATATCTATCCCCAGAGTTGCATTCCCCCCCCCCCCCAGGAAGCTCTTGGGGAGATCCTATTTGTTGCCTCTTTCAGGTTCTGGCAGATGCCAGCATTCCTGGGCTTGTGGCTATGTCACTCTCATCTCCGTCTCTGTTGTCACATGGTCATCTTCTCCTCTCTTTTGTGTGTCTCTTAGGATACTTGCCATTGGATTTAGGGTCAGCCCAGGTAATTCAGGATGATCTCATCTTAAGACCCTTAACTTAATTACTTCGGCAAAGACCCTTTCTCCAAATAAGGTCAAATTCACAGGTTCTGGGGATTAGGACATGGTAATACTTGGGAAGTAGTTAAAACAGTGCCAGGAGCATAGAAAATGCTAGAAAATTGTTTAAAACACACAAACACACACACAACAAATCGAGGTTAGATAAACTCTGGTTCATACCCCAGTTCTGCCATTTTCTGGCTGTGTGACCTTGAGAGGTATCTCAACCTCCCTGGGCCACTTCTTCATCCATGAAATGGAAGTGGGAATGCCGACCCACAGGTGAGGATGGTGTGAGGCAGCATGTAAACTAAGTGGGGCAGGCCAGAGGACAAGCAAGAGTGAATGCCCTTGACCCTTGAACAACATGGGTTTGAACTACACAGGTCCACTCATACATGGATGTTTTTCGATAAATGCAGTCCAGTACTATAAGTATATTTTCTCTTCCTTATGATTTTCTCAATAACATTTTCTTTTCTCCAGCTTCTTTTATTGTGTATTTATTTGTAATACATGTAACATACAAACTATGTGTTAATCAACTGTTTATGTCCATCAGTAAGGCTTCTGGTCAACAGTAGGCTCTTAGTAGTTAAGTTTTGGGGGAGTCAAAACTGTGCAGGGTGTGGGGGTTGGCACCCCTCATGCCCTCATTGTTTAAGCGTCAACTGTACTTGGCTTCACAATACTATTTTTCCCCAAGTTTCCAGTAAAATCAGGCTTGGAGAGTCAGAGATCACTTTGTAAGTGTGGCAAGGAGAGCCAGGTGACCTGAAGTAATAATAACAGTAGCAACAAAAGCAACAGCAGAAGCAGCAGGAACTTCCTATGTCCCAGGCCCTGGGCCAAACACTTTGTGTACATTATCCTATTGAACCCTAACAAGTCTATGACGCAGGGATGATCATGATCATGACCACCATTATCATTTCACAGATGAAGAACATTAGTCCCAGTCCAGAAGTAATTTGTTTGACCTCATGCTGCTTTTCAGGGTGAAACCTGGATTGAAATGGATGTCTGCTGACTCACCGCCCATGTTCTAAACCAAAAGGCATACAGCCTCTGAGTCCCTGAAGACTGAATTCATCAGAATCAAAGGGTCCCATGAGGAAGATCCAAGGGTCTTAATGTACCACAAGACTAAATGAGCCAGAACTGTGACATAGCTAGTAAAAAAGTAAATGTGATCATTTCAGACAATTCTGGGCA
The DNA here is from genome assembly GCF_002201575.2 of Neomonachus schauinslandi. NCBI lineage: Eukaryota > Metazoa > Chordata > Mammalia > Carnivora > Phocidae > Neomonachus > Neomonachus schauinslandi. The sequence goes on from NC_058403.1 coordinate 12,510,314, forward strand.
TGTTCTCATTGCCATCTGCCCCACCCCGGACTGGCTCTGGATGTTTGAATACAGTCACATTTTGGTTGGCCTGAGTTAACTAGAATTTTCCCTTGTCCTGGAATACCTTTAACCAGTATTTTAGAGATAATCCTTGAAATGCAAATACTCCAGATCTGGATTGTAACTTCATTGAAACTCACAGATACTGAGGAGCAAATTGCCAACATCTTTTCCTCTGAAGAATGCCTGATCCATGTCAAACTGCCTAAAATCTCAGAGGAGATGAGAAGACCCAGCTTGGGAGGCTAGGGGCTCTGAGGGAATCCAGCTTTCATCTTTGATGCCTGGGGTTGTGAGATGTAATCCCTCAAGACTGTCTTTTCCTGCTGGAGCTGCAGTGCAGGTTCCAGGCTGTTCTCTGCAAGTAACTAAGTAACTTCTCCAAGGTGGAACATGACAGAGAGAGAGAGAAATGAGAAGTGTGGGGAGAGAGAGAGAGAGAGAGAAAACACAAAGCCCAGATTCCCAAACCACAAGGGAATCAGGGGGTGGGAGAGCCACAACCTAGAAGGGAGGAGACTGTAGCCCATGAGGCTGGATGCTCTGTGGGGAAGGTCAAAGGAAAGACGTGACCACGAACAACATGTTGGGAGGAAAGCAACCATTTCTGATGAAGACTTTTAAGTAACAGAAAGAATGGCAGTGATAACTAACACTAGTGTGCATTTATGTGTGTCAACCATTGTTTCTGCACTCAGCCTCATTTTATGTGGATATCTCAGCTTACCAAGAAAAAACAAGTAAAGGATGAAGCAGGCTTTCAACAGGAAGAGTTGGGTTCCAGTCTAACTATCATGCTTTTCCAAGACCAATAATAATGACCCTAGTAGGCAGGAAATATTATTGTCCCCAGTTTACCTAAGAGAAAACTCAGAAATATAATTTAAGTAACTTGCCCAAGATCACACAGTAAGTGATAGAGTGGGCATTTGAACCCGTGTTTTGGCTCAAATGCACTGTCACGCAAAACTGCCAAAGACATGAATGGATGGTTGGCACTGAGATGTGTGATGTAAACGTCTCTGTCTTCCCTATGAAGTGTTCAGCAAAATCACTCTTGCTTACCAGTTCTGCTATAAGGTCTCTTTTTGGAGCCTGGGAAGAGAGGCTGTGCCTTGCCTTAAGGCGGAGCAGTGATGAAAACAGAAGGCACATGTGAAAGCAGATGACATCAAGGTCACAGCAAGGCTATAACAAGGGGGAAAAAAGATTCTTTCTAAGGCATGGAACAGAGGTAAACTAATCTTTCCACAACATCTCATGACCCAACAGTCTCCTTGCTTGTCCAATCTGAGACCAGCTCAGTAACAATGATCCTTAACCTAGAATGACCTAGAGCCACATAAGTTTATTTTTGCTCAAGCTGCATGTCCATCTTGGGTTGACTATGTCCCTGCTCTTGTCCTCTTTTTTGGAATCTAGACTGATAAAGCAGCCTCTTTCTGGATCATGTCTCCTTTGTAGAAGAAGGAAGAGACACCCAGCAAACCATGCATGGGTTCTTAAAGCTTTTGCTGGACATCACACAGGTCACATGACTTTTGCTTGCATTTGTTGGCAAAAGCAAATCACAGTGCTAAACCTGATGCTGGGGGTAGGGAGGAGAACAACAGAGCATAATCTCCTTCTGGAAGGGTCAGCAGATATTTTTGAATGACACCATCTAAGACAGTCTCAAAACATTAAACCCTTGAGGACAGACAAAAAGTTCCAGCCCTAGCACCATGACCCAATAAAATGTCCTTGTCCTTCATCATAATGCATCCTGTGGGGAAGAGGGAGGAGCAGAAGGGATGGGGAGCAGAGAGGAGCCCCCTGGAGGCCAACAGCATAAATTAGAGATGACAAGAAAAAGGGGACAGCACAGCTTTAGCTGATAAGGGTGAGTGCCCTTGGCCCAGAGAGGAGGAGGGGTTGCAGAGGAGACCTGTCCAGAAGGTGGGCCCAGAGGAGGGGGACCTGGCACTGCCTGAAGCTACTGTCTGGTTAGAAAATGGAACAACTATTTTCTATGACCTATTTTTTAATACTGTGAGTTTGTAAAGAAGCTGGGAGAGCCAAACTTTAATCTCTAAAGGAGCTTAATTTCTGAAAAAAAAAGCACTTCTCTACAGGTAAGTGCAGTTCAGTTCAGGTCTTAGAATAGAAAAAGTAAGTCAGGGAGCAGGCCAAGGTAAGTGGATCAGAGGGAGTGGTCCTCAGTCTGCTGGGTTTATGCCTTCTGGGGTTGACTGTCAAGAGGACCAGAAGGGCAAAATGCATAAAGCAATGGTATTCAGCTGAGGGGCCATGGGGACCATGACCACATTTGTCCACAAAAAGTACGGCACACACACTTACAAAGACATTGATGTAAAATTAAAATTGTCATAAAAATCTGGGATATAAGGTCACGGAGCCCATAGGGCCTCCTACAACTCCTAAAACAAGGGTTTGCTCTGAAGTTTCTTCTCTGGGCTGGAACCATCTGATTTGACCTCTCCATGGACTATTTGAGAATCTGAATATTTTTAAAAGAGTTCTGGGCCAACTTCCTGGATATAAGAAGCCATTTGGGCGAAGTGGTAGATTGTGTTGGTTAGCAGAAAAAAAAAAAAAAAAACAGGCAACATGTGAGCAGACATTTTGGCAAGAAAAGGTAGGTTCAAGTTTCACTCATGGAGCTCAATAAGCATGCGTGATAAAAAGCAGATTACTTATTGATCCAGTTAGGATATATTGGTTCAGCAGCTTTAACAGAGATGAAAATAAGAGTGATTTAAACAAGATAGAAGGTTGATTATTCTCTCATTCTCTCCTTTAAAGTCTGAGCTGTGCGGGGCAGTCCACGGTGTAGGGAGTGCAGCAGCTGTGATCCTCCGGGTCATGGAGGTCATCTAGGTTTCTTCCTTCTCTCTGCTCCACTGCTCCCTGTGATGTCATCCTCATCGGAACTGCTTCGCCATTTCCAAGTCCACATTCCAACCCAGATAAGAAGTGTGGAGGGCAAGCAGCTTCCCTGAAGGGCAGGACCCTGGGAACGGAGCACATCACTTCTACAACATCCTATTTGCTGGAGTATTGTCACGTGGCTGTGGTCACTGCAGGGGAAGCTGGGAAATGTAGTCCAGCTGGGCAGTTCTGTTCCTACCAAGAGGAAGAGAGGGCAGATCCTGGACCATGTTCAGTAAACAGTAAATGACATGCAGCCCAGTAAATCAATAAACAAGTATTTCATGTTGTCAAGAGCCTCTAAATAAGAAGCTCTAGCTGATCCAGAAGGGACATACCCTTTGTTCAGTGGCCCGTCAGCCACATGTCACCTGGTCCTGATGTTCTCTACTCAGGACAGCAAAGCCTTCAGAGGTCCTGAGCTACACCATGACCCCGGGGCAAAAGAAGGAGTTTGAGATGGGAACCCCTCCCCCACTGCATCTCCAAGGCCCCAGGTGGTACTGTAGGGGCTGCAAGACTCAAATGCCTCCCTTCAAAACCAAACCTTCTGCTTCTCTCCTGCATCTCTCTCTACAGAGGAACAAGGCACCTTCCTCTCTTCCATCTCTCTCTCTCTCCATCACTCCTTCCTGTAAGTATAACCCCAAACACCCAGCAGCTTTTGGGCAGCAAACCCAAAGCCCCCATGCAACTGGCAAGATAATCCATTTAAATGTTAGTTTGTGTTTGTGCTTCTTTTTCTATTTTTATGGAAGTATAATTAACATACCGTTCCATTAGTTGCAAGTATACAACATAATGATTCGACAATTCTATACATTGCTCAGTGCTCCCCACAAGTGTGGTCACCAAACAACGTTTTTACAGTCTTATTGACTGTATTCCCCATGCTATACTTTAGATCTCCTGGACTTATTTATTTTGTAACTGGAAGTTCGTGCCTCCTAATCCCCTTTATCTATTTCACCCATCCTCCTACCCACCTCCCCTCTGGCAACCACCTGTTTGTTCTCTGTATTTAAGAGTCTGTGTTAGTGTTTTGTATATTATCCGTTATCCCCATTTCCACCACGTAGCCAGGTTTTGTAATTCTTCACCAGAGAAGCAAGCTGGGACCCAGTGAAGGTGAGGGTGTCCCCTGAGCCACAGACAACCTAACACAGAAGGTTGATCACCGTCCCTAAACTCTTGACAGCTTGTCCAGGGCCTTTCCAGTGGTCGATCAGAGTCCCACTAGAGTCCCCCCAGGCACTCAGGTTTCCACGGCAACTGCAGCACTGTCCTCGGCTGTCCAGGCCTATGCCTCACAATGTCAGAAAAGCAGGCTGGCTGTCAGCGGGGCAGTGGGTGTCCTGTGACAGTGGGGAGGGAGAGCCAAGGCATCGCCTGCAGGGTTGGGCTGACAGCATGAGGGCCAGAGCAGAGTCTCTGCAAGTTAAGCGGCTGCTAAAAATGGCGGTGGAGACAAGGTTTGCAAAGCAGAAGGACATTCAAATTAAGACTGGCCTCCTCCCCCCTTCCCTAGGGTCTGTGAGCTGTCTGTGAGCTGCATCTGGCTGGGGCCATTCTCGGCAGCCTGACATTCCTCCTCTGTGCCTCCCACTGGGCCTCCTGAGCAGATGGTCAGATGAGCTGATGGATGAGGGAACGGGCAGGGCCACAGGTAATGGAGAGAAGAAACAGAAGGGACAAGAGAGAGGGAGGCAAAGAAGAGGAGAAGGTAAGGGAGGGCAGGAAAATCAAGGAAGGAAGGAAGAGTGGAGGGAGGGAAGGAGCGAGTCCTATTAACTCAGTGTAGGGGTTCAGGCATTTCCAATTCAAATTCCTTCTAATACCAATTGTTATGGGTTAAATTATAACACTCATGCTCACCACCACCACCACCACCAAAAAAAAAAAAAAGATATGTTGCACTCCTAACCCTGAGTGCCTCAGAATGTTACTTTATCTGGAAATAAGGTCATTGCAGATGTAATTAGTTAAGATGAGGTCACACTGTAGAGTCCACTCTACTCCAATATGACTGCTGTCCTTTTTTTTATTCAAGTATAATCAACATACAGTTTTATATTAGCTTTAGGTGTATAATATAATGATTCAACAATTCTATACATTACTCAGTGCTCATCACAATGAGTGTACTCTTCATCCCCATCATCTATTGCACCCACCCACCCCACGTTCCCTCTGACAACCACCAGCTTGTTCTCTATAGTTAAGAGTCTGGGTTTTTGTTTGTGTCTGTGTTTTTTGTTTATTTGCATTTCTTACATTCTACATATGAATGGTATGGTATTTGTCCTTCTCTTTCACTTTCCATTATATAGAGCCACCCATGTTGTTGCAGATAACAAGATTGGTGTTCTTTTAAAAAGACACAGAGACATGGGGAGAAGGCCATGTGAAGAAGGAGACAGAGATTGGAACGACACTGCCACAAGCCAAGCAACGTCTGGAGCCCCCAAAAGCTGGAAGAGGTGAGGAAAGATCCTTTCCCTACAGGTTTCAGAGGGAGCATGGCCCTGCTGACAGCTTTGGACTTCTAGCCTCTAAAACTGTAAGACAATAGATTTCTATTGCTCTGAGCCACCCAGTTCATGGTACTTGGTCACAGCATCTCTAAGAAACTGGAACATGAGATTCTGGGATGAGGACGAGGGGTCCTTGAAGAAGGTGACCCACAGTGGAGCTGGCCGATCCTGGTCAAAGGTAGATGCGTCCGTGGGGGTTGAGTGATCATGGAGAGGGTCCTTGGTGAAGAACCCATTCTTGGGGGGCTGGTGGCAGAAGAGTTGAGGGCCCAGGGCAAGGACATTGACAGGCGATGGGACACTCACAGCTCATGAGGCTGGAGCAGTCAGCAGACTGTGATCCTTGCTGCACAGTGGCTTCTGGACACTAGACCAGTGTCCCTTGTAGCTTTGTAGTGGCCATGTTTTCAGACTCCCTTAAACATCCCCTCTAATAAAAACTCTCATCTTCCCCTACAGATGCTTTTGTGCCCAGATCTGGAAAATCTTTGGTTGTTCATTAAAATCAGAATACATCAAAGTCCACAGGGGAAAAAAATAGAAGTTCCTGTTTCTAGAGCATTCCTAGGGGAACAGGGAGGGTTCTTCTTCAAGAAAGTGTACTTGCTTCTTACAAGAGATGGAGTGCTTGTATTCTGGCCTGGGAAAGACCACACACACACACACACACACACACACACACACACACACACACCCCGCCCCATCCCCACCAAGAGCCAAATGACACATCTAAAAAGAAAGATAGGTTTGCAAGAAAGGGAGGGAGAGGAGGTACGTGGTCTGCTTCTCACAAATCAGTGATTAAAACTGTGTCTCTCTTCAACTTGTGGTCAGGAAAAGGATCATGGGTTGAAAATTTTTGAAATTTCATCTGGGTGGAAACTTTGACTTCAGGGTTTCTCAATGTCCTTCACTTTAACAGACCCTGCATCTAAAATGGGTTGAAATGAAAATCCTTCCGTCCCTGCTCTCAGAATGAGTGAAGTTCTCAGGGGGTGGGGAGGGGGAGGTATGGCAGCAATGGGGAGAGCCCAGGACCCTGGGCTTTCCACCTGCCAGGGCAAAAGAAGGTATTGCCATTCTTTCTCCATCAGAAATGTTTATGTCACAAAATGTGAATTCTACAAAAAGTATTAATCAAGTTTAGTGTCCATGCATTCTATCTAGAGCATTCTCGATAAAAACTGACTTAGGAGGGCTTTTCTTGAAATATCAAGTCCTGGGCTGCACCATTGATCAACTGAATCTGATTCTGTGGAAAGGGTACAGAGACCTGATGTTTTCTCAAAGCTCTTCAAATGATGCTAGTGCACTCTGAAGTGAAAACCAGTGGTCTGAGGTTTGTAGACAGAAAGCTAAAGAGAGGAAGAGCTCTTACTCGACAACATGATTCCGGCTGGAAAGGGAATAAAGACCCAGCACTTCCCAGAAGGAAAAGGTATTCATCCATCCTGAAACACAGATTTCCTTTTCCTCCCTTATAGCTTGTGCATCAACAGTCTCCCTGGTTAGACAGGGCTGCAGGATTGGCAGTTTAGAAACCGAGAATACCCTCTAAACCCAAACCCAAACCAAGTAAGTTTGACTTGCAGAAGCCCTGAACCCTTCGATGACCATGAACATCATTTACCCTGTCCAAGGGTGCCTACCTTGTTAGCAATGGGGCTGGGATTCACATGTGTGACTGAGTCTCCTTGCCCACTCTCTCAGGGATGGCAAGAGGGAACAAGAGTTGAAAAATCAGACGGCAACAAAAATTAACTCAAAACGAACCCTAGACATAAATGTAAAATGCAAAACCATAAAACTAAGAGCTAATGTAAGCAAAAACCTACATGACTTAGGTATGAATCCCAGCCTTTTTAGATATGATGCCAGAGACACAATTCATGGAAGAAAGAGTTGAGAAGCTGACTTCATTAAAATTAAAACTTCTGTTCTGCAAAAGACAGTAACAAAAGAATTAGAAGAGAAGCCACAGACTGTGGAAGGGAGTAAAGGATGTTGTAGGGTCCTCACCACAAAATAAATAGAGATTTTCTTAACCAGAGCACATACAGAATAGATGGAAGCCTGGTTCAGGAAGTTGGAATAACTTTATCAGGACTCTGTGATCTGTGTCCCCAGCTGTGCCCTTTGTCTTCATTGCAACTGCCCTAGTTGGGTCCTTAAGCCTCTGGACTATTTCGCCTGTACCACAATGGGTCTCCTTAGCTCCCGTATCCTTACCATATAATTTTCTGTATCACCCACAGTATTCTAAAATTGCATACTAAAATGCAAATCTAATTATGTCATTTCCGTGCTTAGACCCCTTTGATGGCTCCCCGCTGTCCAGGGAACCAAGTCCAATCTGCTTGGCAAAGCACTGGAATCCTGGTCACCTTTAACTCTCATCTTCCGCTGCCCCTACATCACTACCCTAAGCTCTAGGCGGATGAAGACATTAGCAGTTCTCGGAATGTTACAACCTCACACTTCATTGCCTCTGTATGTGATGCTTTTCCTGCCTGGAAGGCTCATCCCTGCTTTGTCCTTCTGGTAAGTGGATTCAGCTCAGTCTTCAAGGACTGAGGCTCAAGATATAGCTCCAGTGTCCTTCCTGTGTGAAGCTAAGCTTCTTTGAGCCCCCCCCGGGCAAGGTCAGTCATACTGGGAATAGAGAGAAGTTAGCAGACCTTGGAATCACACATACCTGGTTGCAAGGCCCACCTTTGCCACTTACCAGCTGGGTGAACCTGGACAATTTCTTATGTCTCATTTTTCTTATCTGCTAATCATTCTCCATCATAACATTATTGTAAAAATTAAATAAGATATGTATATATAATTCCTGACACATAAAAGATGTTCAGCTCATAGAGCTATTATTAAAATTATTACTCTGTGTGAGTTAGGGTAAAGCTAAATTGCTGTAACAGAAATACTCTAAAAGAACATCTAGAGGAATGAAATGACCTTTACTTGATAGGGATTTGGGTTATATGGGTATAATATTTGTCAAAATTCAACAATTATTATTATACAATTACAGTTTGTGTATTTCTTTGTATATGAAGTTTTCTTCAAGAGAAAAAGAATTATTAAAGTCTAATTAATAATATGCATGCTGAAGTACTTAGGAGAAGTCTGCAAATATACTGTGAATTATGTCCAAAAAGTAAAAAAGACGATGGATGATGGATGAATAGATGGGTGGAGAGATGGATAGATTGGTAATAATGAAGAAAAGTATAGTAAAATGTTGGTGGTAGAATCCAGGTTGGGAGCATATGGATGTCCACTGTATAAGTCCGTCAGCTTTGCTCTATGTTTAAAATTTTTCATAATAAAAATAAATAGACTTGATCATAAAATGGTTTTAAAACTATAGTTGTTTTTTTTCCCCTTCAAGTGACAGAACTGAAGTGATGTGCCAAGTGTGTGGGCGGTTCTGTTCCATCTGCTCCTTCAGGGGTGCCAAGCTGGTGGGCAGCGACTCAATTTCTTCCAGGTTGTCTAGTCACTGCTCCATCGTTCCCTAGACCCAAGGACATTGTCCTCATTTGTGGCCCAAACTGGACCACTGTGTCTCAGTTTCATGGGGGAGAAAGAGTGAAAGAGGTATGCTCATCTCTTAAAGCCTAGACCCAGGTGTAGACAGCATGACTTCTGTCTATATTCCATTGTGAGAACTGAGTCATGGGGCCCCATGTGACCTTAAAAGAAGACTAGAAAATATCTAGTGCTCATCTCTTAAAGCCTAGACCCGGGTGTAGACAGCATGACTTCTGTCTATGGTCCATTGTGAGAACTGAGTCATGGGCCCCCATGTGGCCTTAAAGGAAGACTAGAAAATATCTAGTTCTAAACTCAGGAAGAAGATGAGTTTTTCCCACCCTGGGCTCTCTCAGAACACACCAGGAGGCCACTTATACCAAATTGTAGCCATTTGGAACCCCTGGTGGACTGCCTGAGGACATAGTGTTTTACACATCTTGGAATTTCTAAAACTAAACATGGGGCCTGACATGACATGGGTCTTGAAGAAATGTTTGTTTCTTCCATGAATGAGTTTATGGAAGAATAAATAAATGAACGAGGTGAAGAGTTAATAGTACCTTCTTGGACCATACATTTCCCAGGATGTATCTACTTTATCTGTGGAAAGCAACCATCTCTTGATTTTATATGCCAACTCATTCTATAATATGCCAACTCATTCAGGGGCGCCTGGATCGCTCAGTTGGTTAAGTGTCTGCCTTCTGCTCAGGTCATGATCCTGGGGTCCCAGGATTGAGCCCTGCGGTGTGCTCCCTGCTCATTGGGGAGTCTGCTTCTCCCTCTCCCTCTTGCCCCTCCACCCCGCTTGTGCTCTCTATCACTCTCTCAAATAAATAAATTAATTAAATATTTAAAAATACATGCCAACTCATTCAATTCAAGCAATTCTTTATTAATTTCAGCCTCCCTCCCATCTTTTCTCCTCCCTCAAACTTTATCTTCACAAGAGACAAGAATTACTATTTTGCAAAGGTTACCAAACAATATTAGATGACTTGGAAGGAAAATATTTAACCTAACTAAGAATAGAAATGGTTTGGGGCGCCTGGGTGGCTCAGTCGTTAAGCGCCTGCCTTCGGCTCAGGTCATGATTCCAGGTCCTGGGATCGAGCCCCGCATCGGGCTCCCTGCTCGGTGGGAAGCCTGCTTCTCCCTCTCCCACTCCCCCTGCTTGTGTTCCCTCTCTCGCTGTCTCTCTCTGTCAAATAAATAAAATCTTTAAAAAAAAAAAAAAGAATAGAAATGGTTTTCCACATTATTAAGGCACTTGAATAACATCAGTGTGAATGTGAAATGGCATAGGAAAATTGTCTACTGATTACAATCGACCCATAAGACATTTATTTGGTTACCATTTTTTTTTTAATTTATGTAAGTACTTGGAAGTGATACAATTGTTTTCCTTCCACTATATTCTGTAATTCTAATTGTCATTAACTCATATGAAGCTCTTTACCAATTGATTCAAATTATTGTATTTTTACTGCACTTCTTCAGCATTTAATCTGAGATTTAAAGAAACATGATACTGTTGTAGATGGCATTTAGCTCAAGTATTAATTGGATCACTATTGAAAAAATAGAATAGGAAATCTAATTTTCTCTCTTGTGTCTGATGGATTTGTCCTATAAAAGCTGCAGAATTGTCTTTTCCAGTTCTCATGTCATTTCTTTCTGTACAACACAGGGGCCTCCTGCCTTTTTGCCTTTATATAAAGACCTCCACATGTAGCTCTGTAATAAATAGTGAATTTATTTGGATTTCCTTGTGTCTGTATATTAGAACTTATTTGAGCAAGCTGGTATGATATGCAAATGCTAGCATGAAGCTATGGTGAATTCTGATGGTTCAGGAATCGACTGTTAGAAAGAGGATCTCATTTGGATAGGTCTGAACCTGAGATGTGTGCCTGACAAAAGAAGGTAGTAATACAGAAAAGGGAGATATTTCTACAGGAAGATAAATAGAAAGAGGAGTGGCTTGACATGGTTTGAGAATGAGGCAGAGAAGCCTGGAAAGGTCAGTGGTAGAAAGAGACTGTTCTAAGCATTGGGTGACTGAGAAGACACCTGTTAACCAGGATGAGAATAAGAATAGAATGTCCCCAAGGTTTGGGATGAAGATACTTGTTGCTCCCCATGGGAGTTCTGGCCAGGTGGGTTAATGCTGGTGTTCTGCTTTTAGGGTTGCAAAGTTCAGAGGTCCCCAAGACCACCCACAGGTTTAGTAATTTGCTAAAAGGCCTCACAGAACTCAGAAAAGTCATATGCTCATGGTTATAGTTTATTACAGCAAAATGATATTGATTAAAATCAGGCAAAGAAAGAGGTGTATAAGGCAGGGTCCGGGAGTCATCAGACATGAGTTGTGCCAAGAGCACCTATTTCTCCATGATACAATATTATGTGTGGTGACAAGCAACAGATTATTATTAACCAGGGAAGTTCACGCCTGGGTGTCCAGAGTTTTTACTGGGGCTCATCTACATGGCTGAACTTTGTCTCCAGCTCCCCCAGACATCAAATTAATACCATATGGCCCAAGGCCCCCCACTATAAATCACATCATTAGCAAAGACTCTCTGGCATGGGCTAAGGCCCCCAGGTAAACAAAGGCACTCTTATCTGGCAGGACGTTCCAAGGACTTAGAGGTTATCTTCCAGGAGCTGAGGGCAAAGGCCAATCTTTATTTGACAAGATAAATCCTATATTGCACATGGGTGCCATTCTTGATCAGGGATGCCTATTCTTGGATCCCCAGGGCACATCAAAGGATCAAATATGTGGCAGAGGATCAGATAGAAACTCAACTGTCCTTGTATCCAAGGGGCAATCTCAGGATTATAACAGGAGATAAAACCCCAAAGCCTGGATAGGGAAATGAGCAGACATGAAGAAGGGGGTCATACACAGGGCTGAGATACCAGGAGCTTGTTTTTATTGAGTGCTTATCCTATGATGCTTGGATGTGTATCTCTGATTTTAAAAATCCAGGACTGGGGTGGTCCAACTGAAAAAAACTTTTTTAAAATCCAGAGAAATAGGTATTTGGAATCACATTGGTTATGACAACTAATTTGAGCACCTGAGAGTTTCCAAGCTATATATAGCTTGAGCTGGCTGTGGAGCAGATAGTTATTTCTATAATAATGGACACTCCATGTGTGCTGACAGTCAGGCACAGGGCTTGAGTGTGGGAGCAGATTATAGGCTCCAAATGCTATCCAAAGAGGACAAGCTTCCTTTCTCATTGGGGTGGGAAGCAAGAGTGACCACGGGTGAATCCAAGCATCCTCAAGAAGATTCTTCACAAGCCTATGAATAGCAGATTCCTGCCTATCCTGCCAAGAAAAAAAATCCAATTCAGAACTAAGCTCCCCACCACCCCTACCTCTCAGACCAGGTCATATTGGATTTGAATGGGAGTATTGAGTGTCTCTAAGACAAAAATCAGGTGGAGGATCCTTATGCAAAGATTTTGGCAGAGCCTGTAGCCAACACATTTATTTAATCAATTTATATTTAATACTTATTGAACATCTTCTATGTACCTGGCAATAGATTGAGTTTCAGGGATATCACCTTAAATCTTACTCATACTCTTAGGGAGAACTTAGGTTTCTCCCTAAGTCAAACATATTTATTGAACACCCACTAAGTGCTAGGAGCACAGTCTCTTATTTGTCCAGGGTCTATATGGATTATATATGATATCATCTGACTGTCCCATGAAAGGTAGTAGTTAGGATCTAATTGCCTCTTTGCCTCCTCTTCCTGGATCCCATGGGTTTTAGAGCTTTGGAGAAACTCTAGAAGCCCTGGTGAAAATGCTGATGTGGATGATCAAGAACAGGGTTGAAAAAAATCAGCGGTACAGCTGATACTAGGGTAACAAGGAGTCCACTCTGGTTGTCAGTTTCATCCCATATAAGTTGTTAAATATTTTGAATATCATCCTGTCTGGCTCCTCTCTTTGTCCTCTTCACCCAGGACTTTCTCTTCTCAAAGAGGAATCTGGTCTTCTTGATGGACAAATATGGCCTCAGAGGACACTTTCTGGAAACTTCCCACTTCTCTTTTTGGATGGTAATTCTGCACACACCCCCGCCCCCCACCCCTACCCCCAGCGCAACGTGACAAGCCCTAAGGATTCACCTTTGGAAAATAAGCAAATCTTCAGAATCATTTCACTGGTTCATTCTACCTCAGGGCCCATAGTGGTGTTTGGTTCTGACAGGGCTCTATTGTGTGTGAGAAACTGTTCTGAAATCTCCTGACAAGAAACCAAGTCATATTACATCGCATTGTATGGGAAATCCACACCATTTCTCCCCTCCCTAGCTAGGTAATCACTGCCAATTCATGGTGCTATTGTGAAAATGAGTCATTTGGGAGCATGCCAAAATAGGCAAAGAAAGGACAGCAAATTGGCCTGATGGATTTGGTGGCATTAAATAACACAGATTTAAATGTGGTGTACTTTGTGTTGTGTCTTTAATCCTTGCTGAGAATGTTGATCAAAGAAAGATGTTACCTCCATTTGTGACATTTGGTCCTGTGATTATACTACCCTTTAAAATTTTTTATTTGTCTCTGGATAATATATGCACATGTTTAAAAACTCAAAATGATACAGAAATGTTCACATTAAGAAGTCGTGTTCCTAATCTCCTCACATCCACCCTCCTCCTCTAGGTAACCACTTTTGTATCATTTCATGTTTCATTATGCAAATTCAAGCAATGAACCTTCCTCTTTAGTTAGGAGGATCCTACCTAGAGCTTGCCTCCCCACTACATGCTCAAATTAACAGATACATTCCCAGCCTCCCCAGCAGCCAGGGTGATGACATGTGATCTACGCTCAATCAAAAGCACCCTCTCCAGATTTTGAATCAGAAGGTGGTGACATAGCAAAGCAATCATGGGGGAGAATCTTTTCTACATCTCATTTCCAGAGATGGTGGTGCTAGTGGTTCAAGCTGCAGCTTCTTGGATCCAGGGCCAGTGAAGGCATTTGCAGAGCCAGATTATGTCTAGTCTAATGACTCTTAAATTTCAGGGCTCCTCACTTGAATGAGCCTCTTCCTAGGACCCAAAGGGGGTTCTAGCAATATGTTCACATGTTTTGGGGGGTTTTTTGCATTTTTAAAAATTTTATTATGTTATGTTAATCATGTGCACATGTTTTTATAAAATCTGTAAAAGCAAGCTATTTTAACTGCAATTGGTTAAGGCCACCGTCCCCTTCCACTCCAACTAACCATTTGTCACCCTTCCTTTGGTGCTACGTGGTGTTGACGTGGCTGTCGCATTTTTGGGAACAAGCTAAGGGGAAATTGGTTAGGATACATTTAGTTTGGTGTTAGTGTGACACATTTATGTGGTTCATGATTACTTCCATAGTCTTTGCTAGCCACCCTAGGGTCAGAATGGTGGCCAGGAACATTTCTACCACCCATTATGCCAATTCACTGAGCCTCGTGACATGAAGGTACAGGGTCAGGTTTTGTACTGCAGTTTGGATGTGTCCTTAGAGCCAGACCCTGGAATTACGTGGAGAGTGGAGGGCAGCAAGATTAAAAATGCACAGAGCCAGAAGCTGGTCTATGGAAAGTCCTCCTAAATCTTCATATCACAAATGAAACTCAATAGATTTTCTCAAATTTTACAATAATCCAACAACTTTTCATGACACAGCCAATGATGGGTATGAGCTGAACGGAACTTTTAAAAATTATAAATAATATAAAACAAATTTGGATCTCAGCCAGGTGACCGCATTTAACATCTGATGGGATGAAAGTGGTACTTTCTCTGTAAGGTTTTTGTCTCCACAACCTACCATCCCAATCTCACCATGAGAAAAATATTAGGAAAAATCAAACTGAGGGACATTCTATAAAATCTCTGACCAGTAGTCCTCAAAACTGTCAAGGTTACAAAAACAAGGAAAATCTGAGAAACTCACAGTCCGGCAAAGCCTAAGGACTCATGATGACAAAAATGTAATGTGTTATCCTTGGTGACATCCTAGAACAGAGAAAGGAAATTAGGGGAAAACAATGAAATTCAAATAAGTGCAGAGTTCCGTGAATAGTAATGTATCAATCAATGTTGTTTCATTAGTGGTAACAAATGCAAATGGTGGAAAATGGGTGAGAGGTCACAGGAATTCTTTGTATTATCTTCACAACTGTCCTGTAAATCTAAAACTACTCTATATTAAAAAGACCACTTTAAAAAGACATTTAGATCAACCATGCTAAAAGAACACGTGACTTATCTTTTCTTTCTATGGAAAATATAATAAAATTAGATTTTATCACCCTGTGTTTCCACAACCAAAAAGGAAATGGGAGAAATCCATTGTAGCAGCATGTCAGGCAAAAAATTAAAATGTTAAAATATTATGTAGTATTTCTAAATTTCATGATGTTTATGAGGTACTTTTCCCCCTCATTCTGCATATTTACTCTTGTGCCTAATTTTCTGTTTGTGATTTTGTATTTTTTTTCTTAAGAACAACCCCTCAAAACCTGAGGGAGAAGATGATCTCACACACTGTTGTTGTTGTTGTTTTTAAATATTTTATTTATTTATTTGATGGAGAGAGAGAGAGCGAGAACAGGAACACAAGCAGGGGGAGTGGGAGAGGGAGAAGCAGGCTCAGGAAGCCTGATGCAGGGCTCGATCCCAGGACCCCGGGATCACTACCTGAGCTGAATGCAGACGCTTAATGACTGAGTCACCCAGGCGTCCCAGGAGAAGATGATCTCAAATGGCCTGTGGATTTTAATATTAGATATTTTAATATTAAATTTAAATATTTAAATAATTCCCTTTTTGCATAAATCATCCATAGGTTATTTCTGCTGCCTGTAAATAAGAATTTGATAAAAAGGTTGGGCATCATTTAAAGCAATGCTTTCAAACTCTGGCTGCATTAGAGTCCCCTGGGGTGGGATGGGGGGTTAAAATATACTGATGCGCAATCCCAGAACAGTTAAACCAGCATCGCCAGGTATCAGTGATACTAAAGATTCTAATATTGAGTGATTCTAATATTGAGTCAGGGTTGCAAACCATTGAACAGAGTCTGGTCTCCAAGTGCTCCAAATCAGGGATTTATGCTAGGAGTCCCGATTTTGTGCCCATCATGGTGCTAGGCATGAGGGATGCACAGAAGTGTGAAATAGACCATCAAGGAGCTTTCCATCTGGACATCCTACAGTGGTGTTGGGTATCCGTTCTTCCTTGAAGGAGAGGCTGAAGAGAAAATTGAGTTCAGACCGCTTGCAGAGAGTAACATATGAAATGCATCCAGGATAGCTGTGTTTTGCTTTATCACATCTAAGGGGTGTTAAGAGATTCTGAAAGAGCATTCTACAGATTCCCAGAAGCGTCCAATGAATTTGAGTCTATGAAGAATCTGCTGTCAGCTCTCTCAGCTCTGACATTAATGAGAGAAAAGACGATCTCACAATGCCTGTGGGCCCAGAGCCCTTGCCCCCATGGAGAAGGAAAGCAAATGGACTAGCACCCCACCAGCAACATGCGTGTTAGGAAAACATAAAGGAAAAAAAGAAATCCACACACACTGGCAACAAAAATACAAAATATTGAGGGGGAAAGTATATAGGATCTAAGATCAGAATATCACAAACTTCACTGAATAAGTTTAAAAACAAAATTCACTTCATAAATAGAAAGAACAGAGTTGGGAAAGCTTACCACTGAAAACATGTTTATTCTTCCCAAACTAACTGCATTTACTCATTAGAATTTCAGCCTCTATCCCAAATAAAGTCATTTTTGGAACTTGACAATGATTTCCAAGTTGATTCTGCAGAATGTGTGAATTGGGTCAGTTTGGGATTTTTCTTGCTTTTCTTTCTTTCTTTCCTTCTTTCTTTCTTTCTTTCTTTCTTTCTTTCTTTCTTTCTTTCTCTTTCTTCTTTTTTTGAAAGAAGGAAGGGCACTTGTTTTGTCAGATATTAAAACACATTTTTTTTTAAAGATTTTATTTATTTATTTGACAGAGAGAGAGATAGCGAGAGCAGGAACACAAGCAGGGGGAGTGGGAGAGGGAGAAGCAGGCTTCCCGCCGAGCAGGGAGCCCGATGTGGGACTCAATCCCAGGACCCTGGGATCATGACCTGAGCCGAAGGCAGACGCTTTAACGACTGCGCCACCCAGGCGCCCTAAAACATATTTTTAAAGTGACATAAATATAACAGACTGATACTATCTTAGAAACCAATAAATGAAAAGTAGGTTAAAAACCAAAGAAACAGCTCTAGTTATACGTAAGTAATCAGGAGGTAAAATAAAAATGGTATTCCAATTAATGGGGAAGGACGAATCACTCAATACATGATTTTGGAATAACTGGCTAACCATGTGGAAGAAATCAAGCCAGACTCCCTCCTCATAACACCCATGATAATAATTTGCATATGGATTATATATTTTTAAAAATGCATGAAAGTCCTGGAAGGAAAAAGAGGGAAGATTTTATGTAAACTTGTAATAAGAAAAATGTTCTAAGCATAACACCAAAGGAAAAAAAATCAATAAAACAACATATTGGGAGAAATGATTCTAAAAAATATTTTACTCTTGGGCGCCTGGGTGGCTCAGTCGTTGAGTGTCTGCCTTCGGCTAGGGTTATGATCCCGGGGTCCTGGGATCGAGTCCAGCGTCAGGCTCCCTGCTCAGTCGGGAGCCTGCTTCTCCCTCTGGCTCTGCCTCTCTCTGTCTCTCATGAATAAATAAATAAAATCTTTAAAAAATATATTTTACTCTTATAAATCTAAAAAAAGCATGAAAGGTTAATTATATCTGGGAAAACAGCTGTAACACACAACAAACACAGGGTTTAATATACTTAAAATAAAAAGAACTTCGACAGACAGTAGGAAAGAGACAAATAGTTCAGCATAAGATAAAGGGGAGAGGGGCGCCTGGGTGGCTCAGTCGGTTAAGCGACTGCCTTTGGCTCAGGTCATGATCCTGGGTTCCTGGGATCGAGTCCCACATTGGGCTCTGCGCTCAGTGGGGGAGTCTGCTTGGCCCTCTCCCTCTGCCCCCTGCCCCGCTTGTGCTCTCTCTCAAATAAAGAAATATAATCTTAAAAAAATAAATTAAAGGGAGAGAATAAGAAATATTCTTACAGTAAATAGAAATAGCCAAGTAACATATGAAAAAAGGGATTCGACCTCCTTAGTCAATAGAATATATATGAAAACAAAGAGAAACCACTTTTTGCCTAACTGGGTTAGCAAACAGGGTATGACACTAAGTTCACCCCCCAAAATACAAACTGATGTATTGTTTCTGGAAGACAGTTTGGCCACAGGTCTTCAAAACCTTACAAAGATGCATGTCCTTGAGCTCAGCAATCTCCTTTTGGGGGAGTCATTCTAAGAAATGATGGCATAAAAGCACAAAGAGATAAAATTAAGTACATGTTTGGATGTTAGCAAAGCAAGGAAATCTTTTTTCTTTTTTTTTTTCGAGAATTACACATTTGATATTTCAAAAAATACTAGAATCATCATCATAGACAAACAAAATCTTGTTGAAGCTCCTTTATGGTTTACTATTGTTTTTATTTGCTAATTTGAATTGGACAAGGGGACGGGGTGTGAGAAACCATGATCTTCTCACTGTTTCTGTTATGTGTAGATGTCAACCACACTGTATAAAGATGCTCAACTGTGGCTCTTCACATCACCAGTAATTTTCCTGGAAAGATTTTTTTGATATCCATCAGCAATATACTATAAATAATTATTGTTTTTCCAGAAAAATATTTTTTAGCCTTGTATTCTGACATATTATATTGCCCTTTTATCCTTGCTTTTCAAAAAAAAAAAAGTTCAAATTGTTTGCTTTCCATGGAAGAACAAATAGTATATTTCTGGAGAGCCATTATAAACTATTTAAAATCTTTGTTTAACACAAATTTAGTGTAACCAGATGGTTACAAAGCTAATATTGACTCGTTTGCTTTGCTGCTTGACCTCAGCTAAGATTTCCTGTGGAGGAGAGGACTGCGGGCTGGGGGGAGGCAGGGAGAGTCCTTGGTTGGAGGGTCTCTGGGTTTGGGGTGTGTGGAGATAGAGAACAAAGCATGGAAGAAACCAGTGACCTCATCCTAGGAGAAGTCATGGTGGGGAGGACAGAACACGAGGGATTTGCCTTCCTTCCCTCTGTGACTTTGACCTTGGCCTGCCCGTCCCCGTTCTTTAGAAGGTTCACAACATGGGCGGGGAGCCAGCCCAGAAAGCATGCGGTGAAGGACGTTCATCCACTAAGAAGTGGAATCCGGTGAAATAGCAAAGCTTGGCTAGCATTTCCTAGTTTTCATATCATATCCAAGTGTTTCCTCACTTCACACCCTACTTTCCTGAACTTCACTTTGAGGACCAGGAACACAAAAGGAGCCAATGCCTTGCCCCCAGCTTGGGGTGGGAAGACACCAACGTGGGCCTCCTGCTTGCGGTCTACACTTCTGGTATTGGCCGCTGTAAACTGAGGGTGCTCAGATTCTTCAAGAATCCCGCCCTCCCAGCAGGTATCATTAGGCCCACACCAGGACAGTCACCTGTCTGTGGTCACCCCTCCTCCCTGGTTCTGCCCAGCTCACCTGACCCCTCTGAGAGTCCACTATGGGCTGTCCATCACAGGGCTGGCTGACAACGTCCCATCTTGTCGAGGCCAGATGACCAGTCCAAGGATATCCCTCAAGTTCTTGGCGTGGATTACAAAGACAGGATACCATTGGGATCCTCCAACACCAGCCCAGGGTACCTCTCACACCCCACAGGACCTCATACATGCCCAGTCTAGTCTGTGTTATAATAACAAGAACTGTGGGGACCTCCCCACCTCTCACATGGGCCTCTGGGGCTGCTCAGATTGAGAGATCTCCCAGAAGTTCTGGAAGAAGCAGCAGGAGAACTAAGATTAGTCCCTCCAGGATAGTCCTAATGGGTGTGGACGGGGAGCCTGAGGCCTCTGCTGACCTTGGCTAATTTTGCAGATTTCTCTAGCACCTTCTCAGAAAAGGTCTCAGAGCAATCATGTCCTTCAAGCAGAGGAGGGACGAGTGTTGATGTTTACTGGGTTTTCTCTCACAAAGGAGACCAAATTGGCAAGCACTCAAGACTCAAGAAGTCGAACCACTTGTGGGGCAGCTGAAGGACCCTGAAGGAAGGCCGGTCCACTCCTCTCAGTAAAAGGCAAAACAGACACTTAGAAGCAGCTGTTTTATCCCAGGATCCTTGCCACTTCCTGGGGACAGCTTTCCCTGCCCTGGAAGTCCCTGCCTTCAGGCTCCAAGGCCACCTCACAGGACTCCTGTCACTGCGAGCAGGCTACTGGACCTCTCTGTGCCTCAGCTTCCTTATCTGTAGAAGGGGCCTAATAGTAGCACCTGTTTTGGTAGATTGTTGTAAGGTTAGCTGTGACATGTTTAGGACAGTTTCAAGCACATAGCGAGTGCTCAATAAGTGCCAGCTATAGTGATTAAGAAGGCCAAGATTAAAGGCGCTCCATTTGCTCTTTCTGATCCAAAGGGAGGAAAGAGGATAAACTGGATGGAGTTACTAGGAAAGATTTCTACTCTGTTTAAAGAGTTTCCCAAAGAGGAGAAATATAGTAGTCCACCAGAGAGGTGGCCAATCAACACAGGAGAGAGCACCTTGACCTCCAAGCTCCTATGCACAGAAGCCGAGGCCTGGCACACACTCAGTGGGGGGCTCCCATGAGCTTGGATGCACAGACACAGGTGGACTCAGTGCTGCCCCCCTCCCTAGGCAAAAACCAGCTGTTAGGAGTTGAATTCTTATGTTGATGCTCTAACCACCAGGACCTCAGAATGTGAGCACATTTAGAAATGGGGTCATTGCAGATGCAATTAGTTAAAATGAGGTCACGCTGGAGTAAGGTGGTCCCTAATCCAATATGACTGGTGTTTTTATAAAAAGGGGAAATCAGGACAAAGACGCACGCACACGCACACACACGCAGGAGGAACATTATGTCAAGATGAAAGCAGAGATGGCAGGTGACCCATCCACAAGCCAAGGAACACCCAAGAGGGCCAGGAAACCACCAGAAGCTGGGAGAGACGCCTGGAACAGATTCTCCCTCCCAGCCCTCAGGAGGAAGCAATCAGGCAGAGCCCTGATTCCAGACTTCCTGCCTCCAGGACTAGAAGACCATCCGTCTCCATTGTTCAAGCTCCCCAGCGTGTGGCACTTTGTAATGGCAGCCCAAGCACATGGAAACATCAACCCCGTGCCAGTGAGACAGCCACGTTATCTTCTCCAAAGATATTTTGTACCTTGTTACGTGCTCCCCTCTTTGGCCCAGGCTCATGCCAACAGTGTGTAGGCTGAACACACCTTTAAAAACTAGAACCTACAGACCTAAGCATCATGGCTTTGAGCCCTTGGGGAGGACCCAGGTGGAGAGGCCCGAACCCATGGCTCCAGCATCCATCTCTCACAGACGCCTTAATAACAAACAGCATCTTTCCAGCACTTTACTGTGTCAGGCCCCACCATAGGCATTTCCTGCGTGTTACGCCTTTTTCATCTTTTAACTGCTCTGGAGGTGGGTCCTTTCATTGCTCCATCTTACCCATAAGGAAAGCGAGGTGCAGAGGGTCAAGGAACTTGCCCGAGGCCACTGAGCTGATAGATGGTGGACCCAAGCCACTGGGCCAAACAGCTTCCACCTCTGCTGTGTCCCTGGCACACTGGTCCTCTGGCAGACATGGGCAAGTGGGAGGACTGGGAGGGGCCCCTGATGTCGTGAGGAGCGAGGTCAAGGGCCCAGTATGGGCATTTTGTGTCCCTCTGGAGGCCAATGGCCCTGCAGAATGTAAAATCACACTGTACAGAGGTCGAGATTCATACAGTCCCCATTTTTCTTACAAAGAGGCTGAGGTCTAGTGAGGTGGAGTGTCTGGTCCCAAGTCCCAGAGCAAATTAGTGGTGAACCAGGCCAAGAGCAGCTGTCCCGGTTTCCCATCCAGTGATCTTTGTTAAAGACCATGTTCGGTCTTAACGAGAGGGAATGCTTTCTTTCCACAGCCTGAGAGACTCATAAAGGATGCCGAGAAACCCATTCTGGTCACTAAGGCTGTGATGTACTTGGTTGGGTTTGCAATGGCAGATCTTTCAGGGAAGTTTGAAAAGCAGGACAGATACTGTGACTCCCAATTGGGACAAGCTTTCAGCCTGTTGGAGGCAAACTCCCTTGAGGAAGACCAAATGTAGGCTGAAATCTCCCAAGACCATATTCTAGATGTGGAGTTGAGTGTACCAACATTTTGCTAAAAGCCCATCAGTTCTCCTATGTTTATTATACCAATCACTGATTAATGTCAGCTAAAGAGAAGGGAATCATTTTAACACCATATTCAGAGATAGCTCAGAAAGCAGCTATCAACTGTTGGTGGTTCTTGAGACATGTCTACAAAATCTGTCGCTCCATCTGTACATCCATCCATCCACCCATCGATCTGTCCATCTCTCCATCTATTAGCCCATCTTTCCATCCAACCATCTATCTACTCATCCATCCATTAATTTACTGCACCCTTACTTTGTGCAAAATATTCCGCTAGACCTTTGGGTTTACAAAAGAACAAGACATAGTTCCTGTCCTTAGAAGAGCTGGGATTCTAGAGGTAGAGTCTGGTTGGAAACCTGTAACTATAATTCCACGTATTCAGTAAGGGAAATAACCAAAGGGCTGAGGAAGCTGGAGAGAGTTTCTTGGAGGGAGTGATGTTTAGTTGAGTAAGAATCTGCTGGGCACAAAGTGGTGAAGAGGGAGCATATTCCAGATAGAGAGGCAAAGGTGAGCAATAACGTGGTGTGGCTTGGGCAGGTAATGATCACAACCCCTTGCATTAGTGTGAAATTCTAATTGTGTTTGCAGGGTGTGTTGACAACTCATTTCAATCAATTCTCCAACAACCCTATAAGGTAGGGGAGGGAGATGCCAGGAAAGGAAATACGGCACTTGTTCGGGGTCATGGAACAGCACGGAATAGCTAACATCTTTTGATGTTAGCTCACCATGTGCCAGGCTCCCACAAGCCATCCATGAGACATTGGCTCTACTTCCTGGATGAGAAAACTGAGATTTAGAGAGGTTCATGAGCTCACCCAGGGTCACACTAGCTGGCGGCAGAGATCTGGACCAGTCCAGTTTACGCACATCCATGGTCTCTCCAGCTGATGGGACAGGTTGAGCTTGGATGATGGCATTGGTAGCAATCCCAGTACTGGAGTTGAAGCCTTGAGTCTTCACCTCCTCCTCCACCAAATGTTTCCATGAGTTACTCTCAAAGCAGCAGACAGGCTTGCCCCGAGGAGATGCTGTGAGCAAGACAAGGACAGAGCAAAACCCCAACCCTGAGAGAGATGCCACAGGGGCCAGAAACAGGCCTACTATAGTCGAAGCCCCTGCCTTGTCGCCCAGCACTCACTCTCCCCTCCCTTCTCTCTCCATATGGATTTTATCCACGAGATAAAATCAGAGCTTAGAAACTAAACAGACTCTACGAGACCTCTTTCGCTGGCCAGGGCAGCCCAGCACTGTTTTTCCAGATGTTGTCCGGGCCCGTTTCTCGGAGAGGCCAGAGGTAAAGAGTGGGGGCGAGTAAGCAAATACTGGAAGGTTAAGGGAAAGCTGGATACCAGAACGCCATCCGGGGAGATCTGTGTCAACTGAATAAACACTGCAGGAAGGGGCCTGTGCCTCCTTATCTTCATGTTTTATGACCACCACCACCCCTACTCTCCTCCTCCTTTTGCCCTAGTCACCCACCCAGTATGCTGACTGCTTTCTTCCTGGTGAAGACTTTAACAAAGCTCCAATGAAATGTTAGTTCAGCCCCATTCGTCGTTCTCAAATGCAAGCAAAGGAGGCCTGGTAAGGTTGGTCGGGGGGAGGGAGGCCCCAGAGCTGGTTGTGGTGGCAGGGTCAGTGCCTGGGATGGGTCTCAGGTTCCTTTCTATCTTACTTACATTTTGCTTCATAAAATGAGTCTGCAGATCAGTATAAAACTGTGAAGCCACCAGAATATTAAGACCAAGATGTTCATATTTTGCTGCTTAAACTTTGAATTTGGGACTGGGGGTGGGGACCAACACTGCTAGTGGATTGGCAAGTCAAGCAAGTCCACTATATGTCAGCCCCACAGTTGTAGGAGGAAAGAAATTGTGTGACATGCAATTATAAGTCAATGAAAGGAATAATAATAAGAAAAAAAGAATAATCGGTAGAGGGTTAAGTGGGGATTTGAACCCTGGGCAGGTTGGTCTAAGAGTCCATTGCCTTAACTACCACACCATGGAAGCCATAAAGCCTCATGTGTATACCTCTTGCTATTAAGCATTTGCCCTTCAACAGGCATGGCTAGGCCAGGCCACTAATCTTGTCAAGAGACCCAGAGGGTAAAAACTGGACCCCTTACTCCCAGCTTTGGAACATGAGGGACTTATGGTAAAAAGTCCTGGGGTGGGGGTGGGGGAGGTGGGGGTGGAGAATGGACTTTGGTCTGATCTGGAGGCTTGGAGGCCATCCTGGCAAACTCTTTTTCTCAAAGGATCACCGGCAGCAGAATCGCTCTGATGGTTAAAATGCAGAATTCTGGACCCAGACACATAGACTCAGAATCTGGGGAGATGGGACTCTGAGAATCTACATTTTTAACAAACTCTCCCTCCCCCATGCCTCCCATGCTGGCCACAGTGACACAGCTGCCCAGCAGAGCTGGAGAAGCACCAGGGTGACTGCCCATCCCCAGCTCACCATTCTGACTTCACATCTCTCCTCCCAGGGGCCAGGGGCTCTGAACGTGGGATGGGGATAAGCAGGTGACATTTGATAACATACAGATTGTTCATGTATTACAAAGCAATTGTCGTCCACATGGAGCGCTGGGTTCATCGGGATGGGTATCAATCAGGGTTCTTCAAAGAAGTAGAACCAATAGGATATACATACAGATGGATGGATGGATAGACAGACAGATGCTATCTTTCTCAAGAGATTTATTTATTTAAAGGAATATGCTCATGCAATCATGGGGCTGTCAAGTCCAAAATTTGTAGATTAGGCTGAAAGCCTGGATACTCAGGCAGTTTTGAGGCAGAATTTCTTCTTCTTTAGGAAACTTCAGTTCTTGGCTGCAAAGGCTTTTCAACTCACTGAATGGGCCCCCTCCACTTTATCAAGGATAATCTCCTTTACTTAAAGTCAACTGCTTGTAGATGTCAACCATTCCTATAGGATATCGTCACAGCAATACCTAGATGAGTGTTTGATTGGATAACCGGGCACGGTAGCCTAGCCAAGTTGATGCATGAAACTAACCATCAGAAGATGTTTCTTAATCGATTCAATCTACCTACCCAAGGTAGAATTGTAGGGAAAGAACACTTGTTGAATAACACACAGTAACATAATTCTCCAGGTTATGGCAAAAGCTGACTTCAAAGAAAAAGCAAAAGTTCCCCACATCTGCTGCCAGGTAGAGTCTGTTTAAGCTAGTCAAGGCAGAGGGTCACTTCACTAATAAGAATCCCGGGTTCAGCAAGCAGGGGCCGTGCGTAATCCCTAGGGGTTTTCCCTCTCATACTGCCTCCTGGCAGCTGGTGCTCTCATCTCAAAATGAGCACTTTTTTTTTTTTTAAAGATTTATTTATTTATTTATTTGAGAGAGCGAGAATGAGAGCGAGTACATGAGAGGGGGGAGGGTCAGAGGGAGAAGCAGGCTCCTTGCTGAGCAGGGAGCCCGATGCGGGACTCGATCCCGGGACTCCAGGATCATGACCTGAGCCGAAGGCAGTCGCTTAACCAACTGAGCCACCCAGGCGCCCATCAAAATGAGCACTTTAATTAAGGTGAATGTTTATAAGAACCAAAGAAGAGTAAAGCTGTGCCTAAACTACTTTGTCTCCAACCAAATAATTTTCCCATGTATTCTTTCTTTCTTATCAAGAATTTTTAAACAGATGAGCAGAGGGTGGGGGCAGGGATATGGTTGAGAGAAGGTTAATGCGTTTGTCTAAGTTGTGATTCTCAACATGAGTCTGTAAGTTCCCTGGGAATCCCTGCCATTATTACATATAAACTGTGCGTGTGTGTGTGTGTGTGTGTGTGTGTGTGTGTGTGTGTGTGAGTGCCATTTTTTATGTGAAGACAGTCCTCACTTTAATCAGATTCCCAAAAGGGGAAGTGACTCCCTGATAGGTTAAGAACGTCCTTACAGGGTTCGGGAAGATCATACCACCTCGTGTGGAGAACAGCGAGGTGGCTGATCAGCCAAGAACCACTACAATGTGATTTTTAAAAAATAAACTTTACTTTTACGGGCAGATTTAGGCTCGCAGCAAAAATGAGTGGAAGGTACAGAGATTTTCCACACTCCCTCTGCCTTCCCTGCCCCCACAACCTCCCACCATGGTCAGCATTCCACCCCCCTACAGAACGGTACCTCTGTTATCATCCATAAAGCTGCACTGACACACCATAATCACCCTGTGGCTGCAGGATACCTTAGGGCTTGCCCTTGGGGTTGTACATTCTACGTGTTTGGACAAATGTGCAATGACATGTATCCGTCATTAAAATATCATAGAGAGGCGCCTGAGTGGCTCAGTCGGTTGAGCGCCCAACTCTTGATCTCAGCTCAGGTCATGAGACTGAGTCCCACATCGGGCTCCACGCTCAGGGCGGAGTCTGCTTGAGATTCTCTCTCCCTCGCCCTCTGCCCCTCCCTAATCCTACACTCATGCTCTCTCTCAAATAGTAAATAAATAAATCTAAAAAAAAAATATGTCCTACAGAGTGGTTTCACTGCCTTAAAACTCCTCTGTGCATCATGTATTCATCTCTGTTTCCCCTCCAAGCCCTGGCAACCACTGATATATTTACTGTCTCCATGGTTTTGCCTTTTCCAGAACGTCATAGAGTTGGAATCACAGTATGGAGCCTCTTCAGATTGGCTTCTTTCACTTAGTCATGTGCATTTAAGGTTCCTCCATGTCTTTTCATGATAGCTTGATAGCTCATTTCTTTTAAGTGCTGAATGATATTCCACTGTGTGGATGGACCCCAGTGTATTTACCCATTCACCTGCCGAAGGACATCTTGGTTGCTTCCGAGTTTTGGCAATTAGGCATAAAGCAGCCATAAACTTGCATGTGCGTGTTCTTGTTTGGACATAAGTTTTCAGTCCCTTTGGGTAAATATCAAGGAGCGTGATTGCTGAACCAATATGAGTATTATAGCCTAATGAGATTTTCTTTAAGCTTTGACTTGCAATTGAGCACTAATTAGCCCAGTGGATTGAAAGTAGATCGTCCATTCCTGAGCGCGGAGAAGCTTCTCTGTCTGAGACAGTAGGGTCTCAGACTGTCTGGGCAGAGGGTTCTGGAGCTGTGCAATGCAACTTGGGTGCAGATCCCGGCTCTGCCACTTATGAGCTGTGTGCCACTTATGAGCTGTGGGCGAGTTGCCCACCTTCTCCGTGCCAGTTTCCCCATGTATAAGATGGGAACAATAATAGTAGCCCCTGCCTCACTGGACTGTGAGGTCTACGTGAGTTTGCACATGGAAAGAGCTTAGAGCAGTTACTGGCGCAGCATAAATGTCAGATTTGATCCTTTGGTGGGGGGGGGAGGTCCATGGGTTGGCCCAGGAATCTGCATTTCTAACAAGCTCTCCTGGAGA
This sequence comes from Neomonachus schauinslandi, assembly GCF_002201575.2. NCBI lineage: Eukaryota > Metazoa > Chordata > Mammalia > Carnivora > Phocidae > Neomonachus > Neomonachus schauinslandi. The sequence continues at coordinate 12,538,132 of NC_058403.1, forward strand.
TTCCATCTGTAGGCACACGTAACCACACCATTGTGCTGCTGGACATGCTATAAGGACCCCAAGCACCAAGCCTCAGTGGTAGAGGCTGTAGAGGCTGAGAACTCCAAAGGCCAGGGGTGGGGATTTGGAGCAGAAAGCCAGCTCTACCATTGACTAGCCGTGTCACTGAGCTAGCTTCTCAATTTCTCTGATTCTCGATTTCCCGGTCTGTACAATGTGCATGACACAAGGAAGTCCTGCCTCAGTCAGCGGCTGTTTCAGGGTAAGTGAGAAGATCCACCTAAAGCACCATGCAGAGTGCCTGGCACCCTAAGGACCCAAATGGCAGCTGCTGGGACAGTGTTACTGTTATTTTTTTTTTTTAAGCTTTTACTTATTTATTTGAGAGAGAGAACACAAGCCGGGGGAGGCAGAGGGAGAGGGAGAAGCAGGCTCCCTGCCGAGCAGGGAGCCCGATGTGGGGCTTGATCTCAGGACCCTGAGATCATGAGCTGAGCCGAACGCAGACACTTAGCCAACTGAACCACCCAGGTACCCCTGTTACTGTTATTATTCCTTGTAGGCGGGCCCTGGGGGCTCTGCTCACCTGACCGAGTTAGGGGAAGAAGAGGAGCTGAGTGGTGGGCCAACACACTCCTAAACAACAGGATCTGGCCTCCCTGAAAGGAAAATGCTTCAAAAAATGTGTTTGCATGTGTTTCCCTCTGCACCACTTTAGGGACAGGACCAAACTGCAAGCGACCTTCCACGTGACCTGGTCAATGCAGGCATACCACGAAGCAGTAGAAACACCAGAACTTTTCTCAGACATTCTTGCAAGAAGACCATCTGCAGAAAACAAGGAAGGGTCTTTGGTGGAAAAAAAAAAAAAAAAAATTCGCTGACAGCATCAATAATAATTATACTGAGAAAGGAAAATAGGGAAGAAATAAAAGCCAAGTCCCTCAAGGCTTATTATAATCCTAATGTGCAAATCTTTGCACGAACGACCTCTCTAGCCTCGCATGTCATCTCTGTACGCTGATGGAGCTTTAAGATAAATAGCCACCACACCCAGTGATACAGCCAATGAGGTTGCACCCCTCTGCGCTGAGGGCCAAAAGCATCTTATACAAATGTCATCGTCTTGCGAATGTGCACGTGGAAGGCGTGGGAGCTGTCTGGGGGTAAGCGTAGGCAGATATGTTGGCGGATGCAAGCAAGCAGCAAGAGAACAGAGAGGAAAGAGAAGAACCCCTAAGGGGTTGGGAGACGGCTGACGTATGGTGCAAGGGGGTGGATGTGTTCGGGGCAAAATATTGGGTCCCGATGCACTGACCCATCACGATCAAGGCCCAGGAACCTGCGAGGGGAGACCGAGGGAAGAGGAGACCAGGTTGCCTCGGGGTTGACTCCCAGGGCTGTTGTTTCCTATGGGTGATCTTGAGCAGGTGCCTCCTTAACCTGGCGATGGCAGTGGAAACCTGGGTGGGAAAAACTTCACCGATTATTATAGAAACAGAGTAATTGATGAAGTATTGATGAATAATGTTTCTATAATAATTGACGAAGCATGTTTATAACGGTTATAATATTTATACATATATGAATATAAATATATATACTTAAAATGTCTGAGCTTCTGTCTCCAACGCCTGTCCAGGAACATTGTAGGCCCTGCGGAAAGGTGGGCTGAGTAAATGCTGGTAGGTTTCACGGTGGGGCCTGGGTTGCGGTCCCAAGCGGAGACCCGGCCAGTCCTCCTCCGGCCCAGGTAGGCAGCTCGCTGTTTAGACTTGGAGTTCCTAGGGGGGCAGGGAGGGCTGGTGAGGGTCCTGGTTGAGATCCCACATTGTCCGCACGGTAAATATTTAGACCACTAACGTGGCAGGGTCGAAACCAGCAAGGGGAGCTCATAACGAGCCCATGGCGTGGCCCAAGGCGTGGTCTCCAGCGATGAATCTCTGAAAATTCCTGGGTCATGGGGTACCCGAATACACACATAGGAGGGGGTTCTGGAGCGGGAGTTGGTGCAGTTCCTCGCTAAAGCATGCCGGCACCCACGTGAATGTCCAACGTGGAGACGCCTGGCCCCCACACTCAGGCTGATAATTCAGTGTAAGGGGGGTCGCGTCTGAGGCTCCGAGGTGGGGCGGGAGATGGCCTCGGTCAATGGCTTGTTGACCCTTGCTGGGGACGGCAGTTCCGTGCATGGGGATTTTCAGTGCATCTCAGAGGATCACAGGCCACTGGGGACAAAAGCGCTCCCCCCACTGGACTTACTGGCAGCTTTGGAGTGTGGCTCAGAGAACCTCTGCCTCCTCCCCCGCCCTGCCATACTGCAGAGTGGGAGAAAATCATGCCCATTAAATGCTTGGAAAGGATTCATGCATAAAACCAGATCAGATGGTTGGCTTTGGGGAGGGGCGGGGGGGGGGGGTGAAATTAGATCCTGCATTTCAATCTAGACTAAAATTAATTCCAGATGGCTTAAAGAATTAAATATAAAACATGGAGCCATTAAAAAAGAAACTTCAAAGGTGCTGTGGGGTAGAGGATGAGCCCAGAGATGAGCCTCCCGAACATAAAAGCCAGGGAAGGAGTCACAGAAAAACAGGATTGCTGGATTTGAAAACATAAAAACACAAACTTCTCCACATCAAAAAACACCTAAAGAAAATTAAAGAGCAACTCAGAAAACACATGCAACATATATAGTAGGGTTAGTATTACTAGTATTTTTTTTTTTTTTAAGATTTTATTTATTTATTCATGAGAGACAGAGAGAGAGAGAGAGAGAGAGAAGCAGGCTCCCAAGGAGCAGGGAGCCCGATGCGGGACTCGATCCCAGGACCCTGGGATCATGACCTGAGCCGAAGGCAGACGCTTAACCATCTGAGCCACCCAGGCGCCCAGTATTACTAGTATTTAAAGAGTTCTTACAAAACAATAAGGAAGTGAAAAAAAATAGTAAAAGGGGCAGGGAATGCAAATTTATATTTCACAGAAGAAATACAAATGTGGAAGTAGCCAAAACAGCTGGAAATCAAACAAGTATTATGCAAACCAACAATAAAATATCAGTTTACCTATCAAAATAACAAGTATTTTGAAAATTATATTGCTCTGAGGATGTGATTACGAGCACACAAGTACATTACCGTGGATTAGCACAACTGTTCTGGAAAAGCAAAACAGCCCCGTGTATGAAAGATATTAAATACACACCTACTCTTTGAGGGGCAAGCCCTGATTGTGGACTCTATTTTAAGGAAATAATAAAAGACACGAAGACATGGGGGAAGACTTACATCTAAAGACACTCACTGTAGCATGACTTCTAACACTGGGAAACTGGGAGAGGCCCAGATGTCCATTAGGTGGGACTTAATTTGAAAAAGGTATATCCAACAGGCCCTGGGTGGCTCAGTCAGTTGAGTGTCTGGCTCTTGGTTCCGGCTCAGGTCTTGATCTCAGGGTCCTGGGATTGAGCCCCACATCCAGCTCCACGTTGAGCTCCATGCTCAACAGGGAGTCTGTTTAAGGTTGTCTCTCCCTCTGCCCCTCTGCCCCCAATAAATAAATAAATAAATCTTTAAAAAAAAAAAGGACACATCACATCTGGTGGGATCAACCCACCAGTGATACTCATAACTCAGTACTTGGTGAATAAAATGATGCAATTTGATATATAAATCATTCCAGTTTTGAAGTCTCTCTCTCTCTCTCTCTTTCTCCGTCTCTCTCTCCCTACTTTTCTCTCTTTCTCTCATTTTCTTTCTCTTTCCTCTGTCTCTCTGTCTCTTTCTATCTCTCTCTCATGCACAACTACAAGGAAATTAACCAATGTATTAATAGAGGTTATCTCTGAAACTTCACTATAATAATAATTTTTTGTGCTTTTTTACAAGTATGTAATACTTCTATGATCAGGGGAAAACCCACCTTCATATTGTAAAACACGCAGTAAGAATGAGGCCTTTCTCATAACCCACTAGATGACCGCCCAGATTCCACTAGCTGGCTGCGGAAAACTTGCATGCCCGTGGCCCCCCCGGATACTGGAGCCATCATTGGGATATTTAATAGGCCACACAAAATGGTGACAACCTAGGATTCTAGTCAATTCTTCCACGGGGGACTTTTGCGCCAAGTTCCACCCTGAGAGCTAGCCGATATGACTTGCCATCCTGACTGCTGAGAAATGGTGGGATGAAGTGTCTCAGGCTGGGGGCAGGGGGAGCGACAGTCGTAACAGGGGTCAGCATCCAACTCACCGCCAACTCACTCACGGTTGTTCTGGTGCAACCATGAGCCAAATGATTATATAACTACCTACACAATGTTTTCTATTTTACCTCTTGGCCCACAAAGCCTAAAATATTTACTAGCTGGCCCTTCCCACCCGCCCCCCACCCCCAGCTTGGCGTCTGGCTATTTGGAGTTAAAATATATGTGCCTTTCAAGCAAATGTTAGTAACAGTTTTCAAGACGTAGGTGCCTTCTTGAAAACTAAAAAAGAGTGAGATTAGCTCTCGTTTGGGAGCTTTCTTCCCTGATACCACCAGGGAGGGCGGACAGTTTTGGTCTCTGCCTCCTCAGTAATTGGAAATTATATATGGAAAAGCCTTCGTTATAGGCAAACTTGTGTACTTAGCAATTCCACTTTTTGGCACTTGTCCTAAGGAAATCAGTACGTATGTGCACGGAGATCTAGCTGCACAGACGTTCGCTGAAACATTCACTGTGGAAATGAAACACTGGAGCCAGCCTGAAATGTCCAGCGATCAGGCATTTGTTGAACAAATTATGGAACATCCATTTGATGCAGTATTATGAGGCCCTAATATTAATACATTATTGATAGACATGCAAGACGCTCACAATCTAGTGGAGAGTAAAGCACAATCACTAACAGTTGCACAGTGTGAGCCCACTTTTTATGAGGATTAGTGTGCCTAAAAAAAAAATCCCTGAGAGAATATACCCCAAAATGCCAGCAGTGGTTATCTCTATGTGATGGGATCGGGGATAATTTTCATTTTCTTTGCTTAGCTGGACTTCGGGATTTTTGTACAGGGAACCTACATTATTTATGCCTACACGCTGACAAAGTAGACTAAACGCTGATGAATATACAGTCATACCAACACGTCTTACAACTTCTTGCAGAGTGTTGTACAAATATTATTTGGACTTAATTTTCATCTAGGCTGAAGTGAAGGATCTAACTTTATCCCTCTCCTCCCCACTCAAGGCCGATCAGCTAATCAGGCTCTGTTGACTGATCCTTTGCCAAATGCTTAAAGTGCATGACTTTCTCCCATTCTGTAGATTTTAAAGGCACTGTGTCTCTGTTATCTATTGCTGCAAAATAATATACCCCAAATTTTGTGGCTTAAAACAACCACCAGTGTATTCTTTGCTCAAGGTGTTGAATTTTGGATCGAGTTTGGTGGGGAGAGTTTGTCTCTGCTCCACATGGTGTCGGCTAAGGCTGGCTGAAATGATTCAACTTGGGTCATGTGTTTGAGGCCTCAGCTCTTGTTATCGGGGGCGGGGAGTCCCCAATTCTCCTGCATGTGGCTTCTTCACACGGTTAGCTTGCGTTTCCTCCTGACATGCTCATCTTAGGGCAGCTGGACTGTTTACACGGCTGCTGGTTTCCCCAGAGTACAAAAGCAGATGCTGATGGGTCTTTTTAAGAACCTACCCCTAACTAGCACAGTGGGGCTTCTTCCACACCCAATTTATTAAAGCAGGCCCGGGGCCAGCCCAGACTCAAAGCAGGGAACACGAGGATCGACTGGGGGGCCAGCAAAGGAACAGTCTCCCACACTCAGCACTTATAGGAATCCTGTAACAAATTCTCTGGAAATGTATACCAAAGGATTACTAATATAATTTTTATTTCCCTAGATAGGAATTCTTAAACTCAGCAATACCGGTGAAGGGATGGTTCGGAGCACCCGGGTGGCTCAGTCAGTTAAGCGTTCGACTCTTGATTTCAGTTCAGGTCATGATCTCAGGGTGGTGAGATCGAGCCTCGTGTCAGGCTCTGCACTTAGCTCGGAGTCTGCTTGAGACTCTCTCTTTTCCTCTGCCTCTGCCCCTCCCCCTGCTTGCTCGCTCTCTCTCTCTCTCAAAATAAATAAATAAAAAACCTTTAAAAAAGGATGGTTTGTTATATATTTTACCACCAATTTACACCTCTCATTTGATATAGTGAAGATATATAGATATTTGATCAGTTCAAATATCTTTAAATGACTGCATTTATATAGGCCACTCAATAAGATAACTGTCATTAGAATATCAACATTTACTTATTCCCTTAAAAGCAGCTAATGGCACCAATAAATTTGAGCTCAGATATTGTTCAGGTTCCAGATTTCTTTGGTGAGAATCAAAATAGGCTAGGTGTTTTGGACACAAGTTTCAAAAACTTTTCCAACCAGAAATCAATCAGCATTTATCACAGATAGGCAGGAAGGACCAAAGGGGGCTACAGACCATCAGCCGATGTCACTCTGGCCATGGTGGCTGGCTGAGGTGTTTCCTGGTGGGTGGAGGGGAGTGTGGGAACCTGGAGGGTCAGCAGCGAGTTCTCCCGACCCCCTGCCCACCCATACCTGCACCCGAACCTCCTCCCACAGGACCAGAATCTTACTTCTCAGTTTTCTCTGCTCTCTTGGGCATTTTCAGCCACTCCTTGTCTGCTGGTTCATGGCCAAAATGTAAAACTTAAGTCCATCTGGGATTTAGACAGTAGCAGCACCACCCACGAACTGTCCACTGCTGTGACTTTCCTCTTTTCTCACCCAGGCCCCCTGCAGGAAGGCTTGCATTCACCATCTGCTCTTCCTCACCTCCCACTCACACTCTAGCCCTCCCCCCAACCTTTATTTTCCTCTCAGAGGTCCAGGCACGCCTCACCCGTGACCACCACCGCCAAACCCCCGAGGAGATGCTCTTCAACCATGTACCCAAACTTCTCTATGAGCACAGAACCCTTTGATCCTTCAGTCTATTCTTCTTGGGACATTCTCCTCCTTTGGCTTAGTTCTTAAAGATCTCAGTTCTCTTCCCATTGCTCTGACGAGCCTCCTTAGCAGGCTCCTTTTTCTCTGCCCACACCTTGAATGTTGATGTGCCCTCACAAGGCTATGCCTGAAGCTCTTAATCTTGACCTTCTTGACCTTATGCTTGACCTTCTTAATCTTGAGTCCAGGACCTCATGATATCCATGGTTCTAGAACTGGAACCCATATGAAGATTTTTGAGTGTATTCTTTTTCTGGCAAGGGGGCCAAAGCTTTTAGTAGATTCCCCAAGAATGCTGTGACCCATACAAAGGGAAGGCCATTGTCCTAGGCCATCTCACCTGCTGGCTTCATCGATGCTCCACAGGCTGAAGACTTGTGAACCTTCGTTGCCAGCCCCTATGTCTTTCATAAGCCCCAGTCCTGTGTGTCCAACCATGATGTCTCACAGTTACTTCATTCTCTTCTCCTGGATGCTTTTTCTCCCTTACCCAAAGTCCCAAGCTAGAAAATGATCTCTTTTCTTCACCCCATATTCAACTGGTGGCCAAGCCCATTAGCCCCACGCCTTCTCATCACTCCTGGGCCCATATCTTTCCACCACCTCCACCTTTCTGTCTTGGTTTAAGTCAGGAGTTGACAAGCCTTTTCTACAAAAGGGCAAACAGTAAACATTTTAGGCTTTGTGGGCCATGTGATCTGTGTCACAACCAGTCAACTCCATCGCTGTAGCGCAAAGGCTACATAATATATACATAAATAAATGTGGCTCTATTTCCATGAGCTATTTATGGATGCTGAAGTTTGCATTTTACATAATATGTATTTTATGATATTATCACAATATATATTTTTTCAACCATTTAAAAATGTAAAATCCATACGTATCTTTTGGGCCTTACAAAAACAGATAGCAAACCACATTTGGACCATGGGTCATAGTTTGTCAACTTCTAGCTTTAGGAAATCATATCTCTTGCCCAAAACAATCTTCCTTCCTCCAGTATTCTTCCACTTAGATCTGCCTGCCACGGTGCTCCTGCAGTGATTTTCCTAAGAAAGAAGCTGTGGGCGCCACTCTCCAGCTTAAACCCTCCAACAGCTCCAATAACCACAGGAGTAGGATTTCTCAACCTCGGACTATTGATACTTGAGACTGGATGATTCTCTGTTGCAGGGGGAGTTGTCCTGTACATTTAGGATGTTCAGCAGCATCCCTGGCTTCTACCTATTAAATGCCAGTAGCCTCCCTATCTCCCTGGTGGTGACAATTAGAAATGTGTTCAGATACTGCAGAATTGCCCCTGGTTGAGAACCAGTGATCTGGGAGGACAGCATAAACTCCCTGGAAGTGTATATAAGAGTCAGGTTCTCCCTGACTCAGCTCTCCTCCCTCCCCACAGCACCTTGTGCTCCCGAGGCTCTAGCCACGCTAAGCCACTTTTGGTTTCCCAAGTTTGGCAGGCGTTTCTCATCTCTGTTCCCACCAGGAACCCCTTTCCCTCTTGCCCACTGGGCAAATGCCCACCCACCTTTCAACACGCGGTGCAGCCTGTCTTGTGCCTCTCTCCCCCATGGGGACACGCGAGTTTTTCCTCCACTGTGTCCTCATGGTCACCCCTACTTACTTCCATCAAAGCCCCTAAGGTCCCTTTAAGCCCATGTTTTCATACTTGTCTCTTATCTTAGAGCGTAAGCTCCTTGAGAGCTTGGGTTGTGCCCGATTCCTCTCTGCCACCCCAGCGCCTGGTTGAATACACAAATGGGTAAACTGAGGCTCGGTGTCTGTGAAGGTAGAGCCCGAGACCAAGAACTTGCACGGTACAGGCAAGCTAGAAAGAGCAGTCTCACCTAACCCCAAGTCCTCTACCTCCACTCTGCCATGAAGACCCCCAAGCCTCAGCTGTTGGTTTTGGTATCCGAAAACTCTGCTCTTGCAAATACACAGGAACTGTTGCCAGGTGAGAAGGCTAAGTGGGAGAAGACATTTTGGACAGGCGTTGCCCCATCCTATGCTGGCAGATCCCCTATTAAAGCTCTGGGATTCACTAGATGTGCCGTGGGTGAGGGCAGACTGGCTTACAGCGCGGTGACAGGCCCCTGCACAAACCCAGACTGAGATGACCGACAGGAAAAAAGACAGCAGCCTCTCACCAGAGGCCATGCCATCCAGGTAAGAGGGAAGGCAATACACAAGAGGCACCCGGGTCCCGCAACCTGGATCCTTGCATGTCCCAGGGAATTTGCTAGCTGCTCTGAGCTGAGAAAAAGTACTATAATTAATTCATGCTGAAGACTAATATTATGACACATGATTTTGGCAACAGGGCTTCCGAGCACCTCGGAGCCACCAGCGCCCCCCTGCTCGCAGCCGCCAGGTGCTGTTGGAGACAAGTGTTTCGGGAGGAGTTTTAGAAAAACATTCATGGGACTGAAGACACCAAGCACCTGTTTTCTGTTTTGGAAACGCAAACCTTAATAAGTCATGGAGGTCACCAAGAGACTTACGAAACAAAAGCAAGACATTGAAAAATGGCGCGGGCCTTCTGAAGGCTGGGACAGTCCTGCTGGTGCTTCTAAGAGGAAGCACTGCTGCAAGCAAAAGCCATCTAGCGCTGGGCGACCTTACTCCACCCAACAGCCCAAGCCCCTGGTTTGGACATGGCGGATGGGGCCTGAGCGCTCAGCCATCTGGACTTCATTCAGAAAGCTTCCTCTACCTGAGTCAGGACCCTTCTCCTCCTCCCATATGCACAAACCACCAGCACTCTGTGCCCGGGCAGGAAGCCGGGAATGTAGGACCACCCTCTCCTCTCCCCCAGACCCCCCACTTGAGAGCACACAGGAGAAGGGACTGGGGAGTCATAGACCTTGACGCCTGACAGCTGGAAGGTGGGCCGTGACCATCTCTCCAACTGTGTGTCTTAGAGAGGAGGAGCCTGAGGCCATGGACTGCAACCACCTGCCCAAGAAGGGTCACTTGCTAGGATGAGACGGAATGGGCTCTAAAGCTCTAGTCTCTCCGAATGCCCGGCAGTAGAGGATGGGTCCCCTAAATGGTGGCATTTCCCCAGCAGAGCGCTATGCAGTCTTCGAGAGAGAGTGAGGGCACCCTTGAAAGGGCTCATATGGAACAGTCTTCAAGATACATCCCAAAGTGAAAAAGGGCAAGGTGCAGAACTTCCCTTGGGCGAAGGAGAGATTAAATATATGTATCTGCTTGGAGGCTGTAATGGGCTGAATTGTATCTCCCAGAAAGATAGGTCCCCATCCCAACCCTCAGTACGGGTGGCTGAGACCTTATTTAGAAATAGGGTCTTTGCAAATGTAAACAAGAGGAGGAGGTTGAGATGAGGTCATCCTGGACTTAGGGTGGGCCTTAAATCCAATTGTAAGATAAGAGAAAGGAAAGGGCTATTTGATTCACAGAAAAATGGCCACTTGGAAATGGAGGCAGAGGTTGGAATTATGCTGCCATGAGCCCAAGGACACCTGGGGCTATCAGAGGCTGGAAGAGGCAAGGAAGGATCTTTCCCAGAGCCTTCGGAGGGAGCATGGCCTACTGGCATCTTGGTTTGGGACTTCTGGCCTCCAAAACTAGGAGAGAATAAATCTGTATTATTTTAAGCTGCCTTGTTTGTGGTCATTTACTATGGCAGCACAGAAAACGAACACAGATGCTAAATGATAAGAATATTTTGGGAATGAATTTAGAGTTTATTGAATACAAGATCAATATGAAAAAAACAATAATCAATAGTATGTCTGTATACCAGTCATACATAATTAGGAAATATTTACTCTATCCCATTTATAACAGGGTTAAATCTTTTAAATACATAGGAATAAATGTAACAAAAGATATGCAAGACTTTTACCCCCCAAATTTTAAATGTTAAGAAAAATTAAAGAAGGTTTAAATACATGAAGGTATATGTTTTGTTTATGGATTGGAAGGTTCAATAATATAAAGATACCAGTTCTTTCCGAAATGGACTGATACAATCGCAATGCATAGTAGATGGAACCACCACCAAAATCTAGGTAGATAATTTGTGAAAAGTGAGCAGCTGACTCTAAAATGTGTCTGGGAGTTCAAAAGTTCAAGAAGAGCCAACTCTATCTCCTGATAGACACCAGAGCTGAAGCACTGACCGTACCTGGAAATCAAGATTTATTATAGAGCGGCAGTCATGAAGGTATTGTGTTATTGGCAAAAAGATGAGATGAACAGGCCCATGGAACAGAACAGGACATCCAGGAACAGAGCTGCATGTGCATGAACACCTTTGCTTTCGTTACACAATGAAAGATTCGTGCTGTAGAGCAGGGGAAGGAGGGGATCTTTGGTAAATGGCTCTAAGCCAGTTGACTATAAGGAAAAATATGTCTCTTGCCAGCCACCTCACATCATACATAGAAATCAATTCCAGATCAACTGTAGCTTTATGGGAACAACAAAAGCATAACGATTCTGGAAATACAACAGAGGAAGGTCTTAATGACATAGGTATAAGCCAAGATTTCTTAAAGACATATAAAACAATTACCATGGTGGAAAATATTGATTTACTGGATTTCACCAAAATCAAGAACTTGTGTTCATCAAAAGACACTGTTAAAAGAGTGGAGCGGGGCAGGGGCAGGGGCGGCGGCGGGGGGCAGGTGCCTGGATGTCTCAGTGGCTTAAGCATCTGCCTTCAGCTCAGGTCATGATCTCAGGGTCCTGGGATCGAGCCCCGCATCAGGCTCCCTGCTCAGCATGGAGTCTGCTTCTCCCTCTGCCTCTCCCCGCTGCTTGTGTGTTCTCTCTCTTTCTCTCTCTCTCAAATGAATGAAAAAAATCTTAAAAAAAAAAAAAAGAGTGGAACAGGGAGCCACAGAAAGGGATAAGACATCTGCATTCTACCCACCTGACAAAAGATGTATATCCAGACTATATAAAAAATCCTCTAATTAAATAACAGCAAAAAGACAGCCCAAAGGAAAATAATGGTTAAGAATTTTGAACAGGCATCTCATAAAAGATGCTCTCCTAATGAGCAGTTTAGATGATAGATAGATAGATAGATGATAGATTAGATAGATAGATGATAGATAAATAGATGATAGATGATAGATAAAAGCTTGTGATAATTTGATATGGCAAATAATACAGATGCCTGGAACATTTTTGGAAATGAATTTAGATCTTAAATTTCCTTAAATCATGGATCTGCCATGGCTCAGGCCTTGCTGAGTGCACAGCCAGAAGATTTTAATTATACCAAAAAATAAACTCAGTGAAAATAAAAAGGTACTCAGTCTCATTAGTCATCACAGAAATGCAAATTCAAGCCATAAGAAAACCCATACACACCCATCAGAAAAACTAAAACGAAGAAGCTTGACAACACCATTTGGGAGATGCTGGAACTCTCGATACCCTGCTGGTAGAAGGTATAACAGCACTTTGGAAAACCCTGGCAGCATCTCCTAAAGATGTATCTGTCCATATGTTTATCCAAAGAACAAGAGTTCTTGAAGCTGCATTATTAGTAATAGCTCAAAAGTGCGATAGCCCAAACCTCCATTAGCAAGAGAATGCATACAGGAAGCGGGATACACTCACACAACAGAACATTAAGTAACAATGAATGAATGTATCACAGTTACAAGCAGAAACACAGTATAAGGGACAGAAGCCAGCCTCAAAATAAGACCAATCTATTATGTTTAAGCAGTAACCTACAAGGTTAGAATTCAGGGTAGAAGAAAGGACCCGGCAATGGGGAGGAAGCCTCAGATCCTGATAAATTTCCATTTCTTGACGTGGGTTGTGGTTACGCTAGTGTGTTCATTTATGATGATTCATTGAATTGTATGTTTATGATGCTCATGTGTGTGATTTAAACTGTCATGTATGTATGTTAGATATCAATGAAAATTTTCTTCTAAAAACCTTGAGGGAAGACCAGAAAAGCTCAGACATCCGCCCCCCCCTTCAAAAAGGCCCTCAGAGTTCTGAAAACAATATTAATTGCTGAGGAGGTACAAATTAAAGGGCAATACAATTTATTTATTTGACAGAGAGAGAGGGAGATAGAGAGTGAGAAAGCAAGCACAAGCAAGGGGAGAAGGAGACGGAGAAGCAGGCTCCCCACTGAGCAGGGAGCCGGATGTGGGGCTCGATCCCAGGACCCTGAGACCATGACCCAAGTGGAAAGCAGATGCCCAGGTGCCAGGGCAAGACAATTTTTAAAAAGAAATTCTAATGACACCTTTTGCTTCCCCTTATTCCTCTTGCTGCCTAACTTTGGGTAGTAGAAACAGCTCCCACAGGGAGACAGCAGGGGTAGGAGGGGGGTGGGAAAGAGGTAGAGGGGAAGATGGGGAGAGAAGATGAGCAAGAGCTATTGGAATCAGAAAAAAACACTGCTTGAAACCTTTTCAAATTCCACATTCATTTGGCTACCAGGCAGCATTTTAAAAAACACAAATGTTCGGGGTTCAAGGGTTGCTAGCCACTCACAGTATAGTATGGATCCATAGGTTTATCTTCCTCCCGTGCCCACTGCCCTGATGAGTATTCAGGAACGGGGCCAGTTGAGCGGAAGGAAGAGAAGAAAGTGCTATTTTTAAATCAGCCCAGTAGGGAAAGGTCAGGCTTCGATGCTTAATTGTTACAGGCCACCCAAGGGACAGGAGGGAAGTCCCAGGACATATAGGGACAAGACGAAAAGGGTATTTGAGAGCCCAGAAAATAGAACGCCCAGTTTCCCAGGAATGCCAAGTGTCCACCCCACCAATGAGTGTTTTCATTCTCCCTGACCATGCCCCGCCCTTGGAGGTCACTAGAGATCTGGCTTCCTTCACAGTCTCACCTGAGCTGGTGGGGTCTGCCTCTACACATGACCGACCTGATGCCCAGCCCAGCTCTACCTCCTGAAGTCTGTCAAACCTGCTGGCTCAGCCCTGCCCCAGTCTTGAGGGCCTGAGGGAGGGCAAATGGAGAAGCCCAGGTCCCACGGCTGGGGAATCATGGGGACCTGGGGGCCCACACCAGCTTCCCTGTGGCAGCCATTACCCCTTGCAGACCTGACCCAGCTCCCTGAGCACCCAGCCCATGCACCGCCATCCCACTCTGCTCCACCAGCCCTCACCAGGCTGGCTGCCCCTCGTGCACCCCGGCCAGCCGGCTGGATCCCCGCTCACCTGCCTCACCTTGGATGGCTCCTCTCACCACCCGGGAGCTCCACTGGGTCCCGAGGAAAATTCCGGCTGCTGGCAAACAGGCACATGGGATCTGCTCGGCGCAGGCACTGTCCTAAGCACGAACCCAGTTGTCGCGGCGTGACCTCCCGCCACCTGTGCACGGCAGGGACTACTGACGAGCAGTCATACTCTACATTCGAGAAGCGGAGGCACAGAGAGGTTAGGTGACCTGGCCAGGGGCACACAGCCTGCACGGGGTGGTAGCGGGAGTCAGACTCTTGCCCACCGGTCTGGGCGGGGTCAGCAGCGAGGATGCTGGTCCGGCCACGGAACAGCCCCGACGTGGGAGTGATGGCACGTGGCAAACAGGCAAGAGGGGAGCCCTGAGCTTTCCCTTCCCCTCTGGCTGCCCTGCCCGCCGCCGGAGCGCGGCCTCCCGGTCCCGGGCTGGGGCTCCAGGGCCAGCCGCGGGGGAGGAGAGCGGCCTCGGCCCCAGAGCCCCTGGCCCGCAGCCTCTGTCGTGGGTCAGGCCGGGCTGAGGCCACGGCCAGGAGGTCCCTCCCGACCGGGGAGCCGTCAAAGCTGGCCTTGAGCTCTCCTCCTCCCCCTCCTCTCCCTCCCCTCCCTCTCCCCCCTCCCCCCCACCCCGCTTCCTTTTTCTTACCCGACGTGCCCCCTGGCTAGCGTGTGAGCTCTGTCCGCTGAATGGACTCCCGTGGGCTGGGCTTCGAGTCCACGCCGGGCCCTTCTCTGGCCTGCTCTGTGCCCCCGGCCACGGACTCCGTGGCCCGGCTGTGGTGCGGCTCCTCAGGTGGTAAATGGGGGCACAGGAGGGGAGAGGGTGGGAGCCGGCTTCAGGTTCCCTCCCAGCTTTGCCTCCATGATGACAACGCCCCCCCCCCCCCCGGAAGCTGGCCCCACCACCGGCCCAGATGACACCCCGTCCCCTTCCGGCCTCCAGGCCCAGGGCTGGGAGCAGCTTCCCCGGTGCGTGGCTAGTGGCTGGGGGTCTCCCCAGACTCGCTCCCCCCCCACCCCTGCCCGCAGCTCCAGACCCAGCCTTCAGCTCACTCTCCCTCTGCAGCATGTGGGGTGAGAGGTTTCTTGTTGGAATCTTGTCCGATATTTCAGCCACCTCTCCTTTTCTGTCTATATGAGTTAGATATCTTCTCTGTCAGCGTGATTTTTCTGTCTTTGAATTTAAAAAAAAATGTTGCAGCTTTATTTTATACTATCCTCTGTTCCTGACGTCCAACTAAGAGCGCCTTGAGTCTGCTTTGTCATTTGTGTATGCGTGTGTGTGCGCTCCAGGGAAAAATTTTTAACTGGATAAAATCTAGAAACATCTAAACAACACACAAGATCTTAAAACAAGAGAGTTTAAAAAAAAATACCAAAATCTAAAAATTGGTTGCAAAATGTCAACTTTCCTAAACTGTGAATTTAGGGATAATCTAATACAAATATTATGAAGTTGGAATGGGGTGCTGTTGTTTATGGTTTTTTTAGTGTTTTTTAAAAATGAGTCAAAATTTATTCCGGTAAACGTTAGATTACTCCTACAGACTTTTCCTACACGCTCATGTGTTTCAAAATGACACACAGAAATGCTCCTGCCAAGCAGAAACGGTCTTTATTGCTGTAACTGCATCCAGGCCGGATTTCAGTGGTGGTTCCAGTCATGGTGGCCCTCTTATTTAGGTCAAAATACAAGAATTATATCATCTAATTCTAGAGGATCGGGTGATGTGGAGACACAGAACATGTTCGGATGGTCGTGAATGTTCGAGACCCCGCTGGTGTGAGCCGAGCCTCACCTGCAGGCGACCCTGGATCCCGGAGCCCTCACGGTGTGATCTTCCTCCTTCCTGGGGGGCCCGATGACCCCGGGCACCCCCTGACGCTTCCGGGCCTCCTTGGGCTGCCGGTGGAACAGCGGGAGCAAGGGGGCCCCTTGGGAAAGGCCGGCCGGTGGACTTGATGTCGGCCAGCAGGTGCCCTTGGCGATCACTTCTCAGCGCCTCGAGCTTTCCCTTGGTCAGCACAGCTGCCACGCAGCCTTCTGGAATTCTTTTCTCATGAAGAGGACCTCCCGGTGACAGTGGCAGGGGGTTCTCTCCAGCTCTGTGCCCAGGTCCCTGGCCGTCTTCCCGTGGGGCTCGCGAATCTGCCACGTGGAGCTGGGGTTCATGCCCAGGCTGGCCCGTTTCTTCTCGATTGCCAAGCGGGGCGTTTCCTCCGCAGACAATTCTCTCTGAAGTTGCAAGATGTGCTCTTGGTGTGATTCAGGCAGAATTTGAAGCTTCAGCTTCAGCCACTGAATCTCACTTTCAAGCTGGGAATTTTCACGCTGCAAAGATGCTTCCTCCTCGGTTTGGAGACTTGCTATTTGTCTCGTAAGCTCTTCGTTCCTTTGCTTTTCTTCCCACGCTCGTCTGGCTATTTCTTGATGTTCCTGGTCGGAACTCTGAAGGGACACACGGAAGCCAGCCTCATCAGTGACACCCTTCAGATGCCCGATGGATGGAGTGATCCCCATTTCCTGCTCCCCTCTTTGGCTGGACTCCCCAGTTCCCAGCACCCCTGTGGTCTGCAGGGAGGTCAGGCAGGGGGACGGCCTGCAGCCCGGGTCCGGCCCTGGATGGGGACTGGCTGGCTTGATCTTTCGGGACCAGCTCCATGCGTGCCTTCGACGGCTCCAGCCTTTCTTCCCCCTCCTTCTCCTGCCCTTTCTTGCCTCCATCTCGAAACTTCTTGGTTGAGCGGTTCGGGTCCTTCTGGAAAAGGAGTGTTTTCACTCCGATCCTTTGTTCTTTTCCTCAGAAGCTGTTCTCCATCCTTCTCCGATGTTCTGAGGATGGGTTTTTCCCCAGGGACCTGGGGCAGGTCGGGAGGCTGGCCCAGTTCCTTCAGTGCCTTCCTCAGAAAGTTGACAGTGTCCCTATCCACCAGCCTGCTCAGCTCTGTGTTCATTGCCGACAAGCACAGGGCTTGTAACAAGGGAGGACCGGCCAGCACCGCGGGCGGCCTGAGGGTGGCCTCGGCTTGTGTGGTTGGGCCACTCTCCTCACGGCGGGCTCCACACACTCCGTGGCGGGCAGAGCCCCTGTGGCCCAGCGCCTTCGCACTTCTTCGAGTGAGTCCTCTCTTCACTAGGAGAACCAGCAGCACAGTCCATAGGAGCACCGCCAAGGGAAACACAGGGAGACTCAGGCTGTGTCCCCAGCTTCCAGAAATCAGCAGCAGCGCCCCCCACAGGTGCACCAACACCTGGCAAGTGGATCCGGCGGCCGAGGGGGGGCCCTCCATGGCTGCGTCGGGCTCCACAGCTCTGTCTCCAAGTGCCAGAGTCCTGTGGCCGCAACTGACCACTCAGAACCCTGTGGAGAGTTCCACCTATGAGGTCAACGGTGCCCGGCAACCAGGGCAGAGCAGTTGGGCCGGGGGAGGGGAGGCCAGCCAGGTTCCAGAAAACAGTTCTCCCTGACTTTGCCGTGAAGTAGAAAGGTGTCTCAATCACACAAGCCCTGGGGGAGGTGGGAAGGGCTGATCCCAGCCTGGAGCTCAGCCGCTCAGGCCCACCTGGCCCTACAGCAAACCTAGGGGGTCAAGGCAGGGCCAGGCCATGTCCCTTTCTGTGCGCAAGAGAAGTCAGGGCAGAATGGTGGAGCCCTGTCCCTGGATGAGGCTCCTTCTCCTGGTTTAAAGTTTCCTTCTGCTTTAGGATCTCGTGGTGCTATCCACAAAGGTCCCAGGATCTTCCTCGTCTGAGGCTCCTTCTCTCCTTGCAGATGATCTCTGTGGGCAGGCAGGGACCCAGGACTGAAAGGTGTCCCCAAGAGACCCTTAACTAAGAGACCAGAATTCCCATCCTAACAACTCAGGAGAAATCAATGGAATCTGCTTGCATCTAACAATTTCATGGGTTTTCTGTGAAGCCAGCATGTTCTTGTGCAATCCCGGGGTTCCTGGAAGGCGGTGACTCTTCCCCAGAAGGGACACAGCAACCAGGCTCCTTCCCTCGTGTGGCTCTCCATCTTCCCAAGGTCGCCCCAAGGAGCGTCCCCACGTTATCTTCAGAAGCAGACCTCTGCGGAGGAGGTCGGTCTTCCATCCTGCTCAATTGCCACCACTTATTTCATTAAACCACATCTTGCTCTTCTAGCAACTCCCTGGCAGACCCTGGCTCAGAGCCTCTGTGATATCCGTTGGGACTCTGTCATGAACAACTTGTCCCCAGTCCCTTTACCCAAGAGGGAAACAAGGTAACTGTCAGCCAAAGGCAGTCTGGGGCTCCCAAGGGCTGCCGGGGCCAAGGTGCGGAGGCTCCATGGATGGAGAGAACAGAGGCTCTGACCAGGCTGCTGGTGTGGGGAGAAGAGGGGACCAAGTGCCCACAGTGAGAGTTGTTGCTTTTTTCTTTTTAATTTTTCTAAAGATTTTTTTTATTTTTTAAAATATTTATTTTTTTAAAAGATTTATTTATTTTTAGAGAGAGATTTAGAGCACGAGCCGAGGGGCAGAGGGAGAGAATCTCAAACTGACTCCCCACTGAGCAAGGAGCTCAAAGGGCTCAATCCCACGACCCTGAGATCACGACCTGAGCCGAAACCAAGAGTCAGATGCTTCACCGACCGAGCCACCCAGGCGCCCTGAGACTGTTTTTTTAAAGAGCAGTTTTAGGTTTAAAGAAAAATTGAGCAGAAAGTACAGAGAGTTCACGTACACTCCTTTGCCTTCCCCATGAAGGGTCCCCTACTATTAATGTCTTGCATTAATGTGGTGCATTCGTACAACTGTGAAGCAATATTGATACATTATTACCAACTAAAGGCCAGAGCTGACACGAGGGTTCACTCCTTGTGCTGTGCAGTTCTGAGAGTTGTGACAAATGCAGAGTGTCATGTATCCACCCTTACGGTATCGTACGGAATCATGTCACAGTCCTAAAAGTCCCCTGTGCCCACCTACCCACCTCCGTCTCTGCTCTGGAGCTGCTGGAAACCACTGGTGATTGTCCTCGTTCTGAAGTCGGCCTCGATATCAACATAGCCACTCTCGCTTTCTTTCCATTAGTGTTAGCGTGACATATCTTTCTCCAACCCTTCACTTGTCATCTAATTGTGTGTTTCAAGTCAGCCTGTTGTAGATAGCACATAGCTGGGTGTTGGTGTTCTGATCCACCCCAACAGTCTCTGTCTTTGAATTCTTGTACCATTGATGTTTAAAGTGATCGGTGATACATTTGGGCTAGTATCTGTCGGGTCTGTTACTGTTTTCGGTTCATTGTCTTTTGTTTCTTTTTTTGTCTTTCGCTCTTTTTTACCTTCTCTGGTTTTAGCTGAACGTTTTATGTGATTCCATTTTGTCTCCTCTCTTGGCTGCCTTAAAAGAATGTTTTTTAGTAGTTGTCTTTGAGTTTGCAACATACTTGGATGTTGCATACATACCAGTGATCCCGGTTTCCACCTTCCAACAACATTCTACCACCTGATAGGCAGTACAAAGCCCTCTCAGCAGGGCATTCCCCCTTGCCTCCTTCCTATCTCTTCACATTGCTGTGGTCACATCACTTAGCCATAAGCAATAATCTCACAATGCACTGTCGCTATGATGATTTGGAACAAACTGTTCTCTGCTAGCTCAATCAAGAATAAGAAAAATAAAATATTTTATTTTACCTTCATTTATCCCTTCTCTCATGTTCTTCCTTTTTCATGCAAATCTGGGTTCCTAACCCCTATCATTTTCCTTCCCTCCGAAGGAATTCTTTTAACACTTCTTACAAGGCAGGTCTAGCGATGACAAGTTCCCTCCATTTTTTTTGTCTGAGAAAGTCTTTGTTTCCCCTTGGCTTTCAAAGAATAGTTTGGCAGAGTACAGAATTCTTGGTTGATGGGTTTTTTTTTTTCTTTCAACACTGTAAATATTCCACTCCACTATCTTCTTGCTTGCCTGGTTTCTGAACAGAAATCCAATGTGATCTTTATCCTTTGTCCTCTCTAGGTAAGGGGTTCCCCACCTCCCCCTTGAAATCCTTTCAAGATTTTCACCATGTCTCAGATCTCCTACAGTTTGAACATGCTATCCGTAGATGCAGCGAGTGCTACTAACCCATGTGTGCAGCTTTATGATCACTGTGTTCCTACAGCGTTGGAGTGCGGAATCCCTCTCCTGTGCACTCATGTGCATGTGCACACGCACACACACACAATGATACACACACACATCAAACTCTGTCAGGAAATTCCAAATCAGAAAAATAAGAGGCTCTTATATAGAGCATCTATAAATCTTCTGAATCATGGGAACAAGTTTCCAGACTATACTTTATGGGATCCTGGAAACACAAGCCACAGTGACCCACAGGCATCCTGTCTCTCCCTTGGCCTGGCAAATAAACACTTTGAGTTAATCAATATCTTGGGTTTCAATGGCAATGCAAAGTTTGGGGCGGGGTGGGGGGGGGTCACAGTCCCCACCTTGAGGTTCAGTAATTTGCTAGAAGGACTCACAGAACTCACTGAAAGCTTTATACTTATGGTCACAGTTTATTGCAGGGAGAGGGTACAGATTAAAACCAGCCACAAGAAGAGGAGCATAGGGTGAAGTTCAGGAATGTTCCAAACGCAGAGCTTACAACTGCCCTCTCCTGGTGGAGTCAGGACAGCTTCACTCTCCCAGCAGAGGTGTGATGATCTGCAGAGAACACTGCCAACCAGGAAAACTCTCCAAGCCTTGGAGTCTTTATCAGAGCTCCCTCACTTCACCCTGGTTGACCACCTACATGGTTGACCTCAGTATCCAGCCCCTCTGGAAGTCAGCTGATATCGAGTGACCTGAAGCCCCCGCCCTAAATCATGTTGTTGTTGCAGCTCAAACTTCAACACCTCCAGGCAAACAAACACTCTGCTGCCAGGCAAGACTTCCCAAGGGCTTAGAGATCCCTTCCCAGAAGCTGAGGACAAAGACCAGATCTCTCTTGGGCAAAGTTGAATACTTCAGCACACAGAAGATGAGATTTCTCTCTCCCCTCAAAGGAACCACATCACTCATCCCATCCACGTCTCTTCACTGGGCCTCATCAGTCTGGACAGACTCAATTCCTAGTCCATTTGTCTTTTCTGGATCAGATGCCACCTCCACACCCTAATCTAAATAAGTCCCTCAGGTGATGCAGGTGGGAGCTGGTGAGAACTGCAGTTTTGGGTACCCATCTAAAAACTTCCTTGTAGATGATACCTAGAGATGCCTTAAGTATAAGACAAATCTGATTTACGGTCTTCTTTTTGTAATCTTGGGAATTTGTCATCCAAGGTATAGGTCATGAACTGATATAACATGAATTTTGTAATATTATCTGAGGATATTATACTCTGTTATAGAGGACAGGAAAACAAATGGACGGGATGAAATTAATAAGGTGAAAGAGAATGAGGAAGCAAATAGCTTGTGAGACATAAGCAGAATTCATAAGAAATGTTAAGTATAATAAGAAGTTAGTAACTTGTAAGAGATGTTATGTGATTTAGAAGAAGGAGGAGAAGGAAGAGGGGGAGGGGGAGGAGGAGGATAGCAAGAGTGCTACTTGGTCTGGGAAAGAACAAGTCAATAGGTATGGGTCATGCCATCTCTAAGCTGATAGTTTTGTCATCCCTATATTGGCTACCCATCTGTGACACTTAATATATGTCCCAGTCTGAATATCTTGTGTTCTGTCCAAGAAATGCAGATAAAACCCATAGCTATTCAGCAAGCCAGCTGGCAAATTATAGCTATGGCCAGCCATAATAGCCCCTGCATCTCTCCAGTAGAACAAGCATACATGGACTGCAGGCACCTTTCTCCTGCTGAACCCCTCTTCAACCTTGACACCAAACCATCATGGCAGAAGGTTGACGCAGGCCGCAGAGAGATCAGGACATGTACACATTATGTAACCAGGATTCGGGTGGATGGCCTTTCCACCTCACCTGCACACCATCCGAACTGTGGTAATGGCCCTGTCCCTTTCCCCCTGCTTCTTGCTGCATGTTTTAAGTTGATTTAATAAACCAACAAACCATGAGAGGCAAGCATCTTAACTTGAGCTGTGCATTCTCTGTTCGGGGACTGGAACTCTTTTCAGGGCAGTGTCCACAAGACCAAGGTAATTACCCTACATGACAGTGGGGATTAAGTGTTACAAACGATTACAAGAGAAAATTCGGCCCAGAGCTCAGGGATGGACCCAGCATTTCACTAAGTTTTAAGGAAGGAAAGAGGAAGGTGTGGGCAGTGCTCCCAAGGATCTGGTGGTGGCCTCTGACCCCTCACAGCCCAGGGGACGAGCCTGGATAGTCGTGTGAATAGTGAATCAGGCAACTCTCTGCCTTAGTGATTCCCACATGGGAGGGAAAACTCATGAAGCCAGGATTTGGGTATTTATTTTGCTTCACACCAATTAAAATATGAGTATTTTACTTTTTATTATTTATTTATTTATTTATTTATTTTTAAAGATTTTTTATTTATTTATCTGAGAGAGAGAATGGGAGACAGAGAGCATGAGAGGGGAAGTGTCAGAGGGAGAAGCAGACCCCCAGCCGAGCAGGGAGCCCGATGCGGGACTCGATCCCGGGACTCCAGGATCATGACCTGAGCCGAAGGCCGTTGCTTAACCAACTGAGCCACCCAGGCGCCCCTAGTATTTTACTTTTTAAATGAGACAGGGTCACCCTGAACATCTACGACTTGTCCTCAGAGGAGTTCCACTGGAGAGGGGTTCAGGATCCAGGACTAAAGTTCCTCTCTGTCCAGGTGAAATGATTGAGAAGAAGAGCCTTGGGAGAATAAATGATCTTAGGAGAAGAGAGAGCTCCCCTAAAGAGACTGCACTTGGCCTTGGGGGACACAGTGGGAATGAAGTAGAGGGACTCTAGCCCTGGGGAAAGGGAGGGGATTGGTTGCTAGGGCCAGGGATTGGATTAGAGAACCTTCCTCCTCTCCTCTCCCCCTTCCACTCCTCCCCACGCCATCCACCACCACACATCTTTTCCTTAATAATCCCCAATAATTTGGGGGTGGAGTCTTTGGGTTTTCCACATAGAGTATCATGTCATCTGCGAAAAGAGAGAGTTTGACTTCTTCTTTGCCAATTTGAATGCCTTTTATTTATTTTTGTTGTCTGACTTCAATCTCGTTACTGGTTATTGGCCTATTCAGGTTGTCAGTTTCTTCCTGTTTCAGTCTTGGCAGCTTACAGGTTTCCAGGACGGCCTCCATTTCATCCAGATTGCTCAGTTTATTGGCATATAGTTGTTGATAATAATTTCTAATAATTGTTTCTATTTCCTTGGTGTTAGTCGTGATCTCTCCCTTTTCATTCATAATTTGAACAATAGTGGCGAGAGTGGGCATCCTTGACGTGTTCCTGATCTTAAGGGAAAGGCTTTCAGCTTTTCCCCATTGAGAATGATATTCGCTGTGGGTTTTTCATAGATGGATTTTATGAACTTGAAGAATGTTCCCTCTATCCCTATACTCTGAAGAGTTTTAATCAGGAAAGGGCACTATATTTGGTCAAATGCTTTTTCTGCATCAATTGAGAGGACCATATGTTTCTTTCCCTCCTCTTATTAATGTGTTCTATCACACTGATTGATTTGCAAATGTTGAACCACGCTTGCATCCCGGGGATAAATCCCACTTGGTCGTGGTGGATGATCCTTTTAATGTATTGTTGGATCTTATTAGCTAGGATTTTGTTGAGGATTTTGGAATCCATATTCATCAGGGATATCGGTCTGAAATTCTTTTTGATGGGGTCTTTGCCTGGTTTGGGGATTAAGGTAATGCTGGCCTCATAGAATGAGTTTGGAAGTTTTCTTTCTGTTTCTATTTTTTGAAACAGCTTCAGTAGAATAGGTATTATTTCCTCTTTGAATGTTTGGTAGAATTCCCCAGGGAATCCATCAGGCCCTGGACTCTTGTTTTTTGGGAGGTTTTTGATCACTGCTTCAATCTCGTTACTGTTATTGGCCTATTCAGGTTGTCAGTTTCTTCCTGTTTCAGTCTTGGCAGCTTACAGGTTTCCAGGACGGCCTCCATTTCATCCAGATTGCTCAGTTTATTGGCATATAGTTGTTGATAATAATTTCTAATAATTGTTTCTATTTCCTTGGTGTTACTCGTGATCTCTCCCTTTTCATTCATAATTTTATTAATTTGGGTCCTCTCTCTTTTCTTTTGGATAAGTCTGGCCAGTGGTTTATCGATCTTATTAATTCTTTCAAGAACCAACTTCTAGTTTCATTGATCTGATTTACTGTGTTTCTGGTTTCTAATTCATTGATCTCTGCTCTAACTTTAATTATTTCTCTTCTAATGCGTGGCTTAGGCATTGTTTGTTGCTTTTTCTCTAGTTCTTTGGGTGTAGAGTTAGTTGGTGAATTCGGGATTTTTCTATTTTTTTGAGTGAGGCTTGGATGGCTATGTATTTCCCCCTTAGGACCGCCTTTGCAGTATCCCATAGGTTTTGGACCAATGTGTTTTCGTTCTCATTGATTTCCATGAATTGTTTATGTTCTTCTTTGATTTCCTGGTTGACCCAAACATTCTTGAGCAGAGTGGTCTTTAGCTTCCCAGTGTTTGAATTTCTGCCAAATGTTTTCTTGTGACTGAGTTCCAGTTTTAAAGCATTGTGGTCTGAGAATATGCAGGAAATAATCTCAATCTTTTGGTATCAGTTGAGACCTGATTTGTGACCCAGTATGTGGTCTATTCTGGAGAAAGTTCCATGTGCGCTTGAGAAGAATGAGTATTCTGTTGTTTTAGGGTGGAATGTTCTGTATATATCTATGAGATATTTGCAAATGACACTACAGATAAAGGGCTGGTATCCAAGATCTATAAAGAACTTCTCAAACTCAACACCCAAAAAGCAAATAATCAAGTCAAAAAATGGGCAGAAGATATGAACAGACACTTCTCTGAAGAAGACATACAAATGGCTAACAGACACATGAAAAAATGTTCATCATCATTAGGCATCAGGGAAATTCAAATCAAAACCACATTGAGATACCACCTTACACCAGTTAGAATGGCAAAAATGGACAGGGAAAGAAACAACAAATGTTGGAGAGGTTGTGGAGAAAGGGGAACCCTCTTACACTGTTGGTGGGAATGCAAGTTGGTACAGCCACTTTGGAAAACAGTGTGGAGGTTCCTCAAAAAAATTACAAATAGAGCTACCCTATGACCCAGGAATTGCACTCCTGGGTATTTACCCCAAAGACACAGATGTAGTGAAAAGAAGGGCTATATGCACCCCAGTGTTCACAGCAGCAATGTCCACAATAGCCAAACTGTGGAAAGAGCCGAGATGCCCTTCAACAGAGGAATGGATAAAGAAGATGTGGTCCATATATACAATGGAATATGACTCAGCCATCAGAAAGGATGAATACCCAACTTTTACATCCACATGGATGGGACTGGAGGAGATTATGCTAAGTGAAATAAGTCAAGCAGAGAAAGTCAATTATCATATGGTTTCACTTATTTGTGGAACATAAGGAACAGCACGGAGGACATTAGGAGAAGTAAGGGAAAAATGAAGGGAGGGAAATCGGAGCGAGAGATGAACCATGAGAGACTATGGACTCTGAGAAACAAACAGGGTTTTAGAGGGGAGGGGGGTGGGGGATGGGTTAGCCCAGTGATGGGTATTAAGGAGGTCACGTATTGCATGGAGCACTGGGTGTTATATGAAAACAATGGATCGTGGATCATCACATCAAGAACCAATGATGTTTTCTATGGTGACTAACATAACATAATAAAATTAAAAAAAAATAATCTCCAATTATTCTAAAATTTGTTCTAGGAGAGAGTTAGGGAAATAGACGTGGCCAAAGGCTCTGGGAGAAATGTAAATGAGTAAAAAATGTAAGATGCTCAACAGCACTAGTAACTTCAGAAACAGGAATCTAAAACAATACAATTCCTTCAGAGAGTTTGAAACAACTGAGGAAGATGGTCTCAACTCTTTGCAGGTCTGGAGACCTTTAATAACTCCCTGGGTATGCCTCAAGATGTAAATGATTCTGATCTTAGAGGTGGGTTTTTTTTTCCCCCATGATAGTGAAAAAATATTATTATATCAACAAAAGTTGCAGGTATTTGGGGATTTAATAAAAGCATGGTATCCAGGATTTATTGAAATCATAACTCAAGGCACTCTTGTGAGATGACAGTCTTATTTTCTTTGCCATTGTTCATGTGGAGATTTCATTTGGAGAAACCAGATCCGACAACCAGCACTGAGTTTTGCAAGAGGAAATGGTCCCATCTGCATGATGTCCAGAGCCTTCTCTTTCTTTCCCCCTTGGACCCTCGCCCCACCCCCAACCCCGTCCTGCTTCTTCACCTGTCCGCTGGAGCCTGGGCGGTAGAACTAATAAGCTATTGAGACCCACTTACCTTCTTTGTTAGCAGCTCCTCTTCTTTCCCTGTCCAGAGAAAATTGAGGTTTGGAGGTTCAACTAAAGAGCATTCTGGCTGGCTCCCCTCTGAAATAAAGCTGAAACTGCCTAACATCATCTATGAACAGAAATCTACAAGATGGAATGTCCGCATGTTTCTTCCACCCTTCACTTGTTGAAGGACAGATTTTTATTCCATACGCCAGAAGGAATTTCCTCTTCTCTTCCCTCTGTCTCCTCCTATCTGGTAGGAAAGAGGTTATCTGTTAAGAAGCAAAGCTGAATCTTCCAGTACTGTCGAACTGCCATAAGGCATTTCCCTTAGGCTCTGGTCTGTCCACATCCTACCTCCCAAAGGGACAGCTCTACCAAATGTCAGGGACGCAGGATGTGAGGGCCCCCTTCCGCAGGGAATCTGGCCAATCTCTTGGAAAGTTCTGCCACATTCCCAACAATATGAAGAGGGGGGAAATGCTTGTGTTGTGATCATTAAGGGATTCTGGAACCACTTTCCAGGATTAGCACAGGACGATCTAGTAGGATTTCACTGACCACCACTGTCGTGACCCTTGGGAAAGTTCACCAAAATATTTAAATCAAATAGCAGGATGGCTCAAAACAGAAATACTGGCGAAACGTCCTATTGGGGGCTTCTTTTATTCACCATTCTAACTTGCAGGAGAGGTACGTTTTGCCTCCAGCTTTGAAACTAACAAGTGGGCCGCAGGGAGGACCACAGACAGAGGCTTTGGAATCCTTGGTTGCTGTTTTGTTTTGTTTTAATTCTCGTTTGTATCCACCCAGGAGCCGCTTGGCACCACATGGCTGGGAACAGGCTGGGTGCCAGAGCAGCATGGCTGTTGCAGCAGCAGATTAGGATGTCTGAGAGGCGGCTTCATTCAGGTTGCCTGCCCGTGGCCAACGCGAACTCCTCCGGGAGCCTCCCCACCAGTCACGTGGATGGGGGCCAATGCCCGGGACACCCCTGCGGCTCACGCTCCTGGCTCAGGCTCCGTGCTGCTGCAGTCAGCAGCCAAAGGGAGGGATCAGCCTGCGGGGGAGAGCACGGTGGGGAGGGGGGCCTGGAAAGCCCCGTCCTCCCTGCAAGCATGCCAGGTGCCTCTGTGGCAGCCCAGACAAGGGTCCCACATCATGCACGTAAGCACAGAGGCATCAGCTGGAGGCCCGAGGCAGGATTCTTGCCCAGAAAAGCTCTTGTAGGCTTGTGCATTTTGCTAATGTCTCTGTAACCAGCCCTCACGGGGCATGTTATGGACTGAACTGGCTTCCCCAAATTCTTCTGTTGGAGCCCCAGCCCCCCCAGTGTGACTGTATCTGGAGGCCTACGCCCAGGTGAATAAAGTTAAATGAGATCATAAGAGTGAGGCCCAATATAAGAAGAATTAAGTGCCGTTAGAGGAAGAGACTCCAGAGATCTTTCTCTCTCTGCACTTGCACAGAGTAGAGGCCAGATGAGGACACAGCTGGAGGTCGGCTATCTACAAGCCAGCGCGAGAGGTCTCACCAGAAACACCCCTGACAGCACCTCGATCTTGGACTTCCAGCCTCCAGAGCCACAAGAAAGTAAGTATCTTGTACAAGCCACCCAGTCTGTGGTATTTTGTCATGGCAGGCCGAACTGACGACCGCAACAGATTTTCAGAGCAATAACTGGGGAAGTCCATGGTCAACCAGGACACGGTCATCACCCGACTTCGAGGTTACCCTTCCTGGAAAGCTGCACGTATATAGACAGCCAGCCCCCTCCCACCATGGGAGGGCCAGCACTGCTAACATCATCCCCAAGGAGCACCAGTCAACCCCGGGCTGCCCGGGGACATGAACTCCAGGGCACTTCCGCGCCAGGCCCTTGCAGATCCAGCAGGGGGCCGCTGAAGGTCAAGGGACAAGCGGGTAGAAACAAAGCACACAGAAGCTGGGGGATGCATGCACAGGCCGGATTAAAGGGATCCCTGGAGTGCTGGAAAGAGTGCCGAGAGTGTCCCCCAGAGCGAGGGGCTCCCATCATCCCATTTTACAGGTGAACAAAGTGAGGCATGCGGAGATGAAGTGATTTGCCCGAGACTAGAGAACTTTGGTTTGGGGCATCCTGATTTTAGACTTCTGGCCCCTGGAACTTAGGAGGACAAATGTGGGTTGTTCTCAGCCTCTCAGTTTGTGGTACTTTTTTATGGCAGCTACAGGGAACTGAGCTGGGGGAGGGCGGCCGGTGGGGGGGGGGGGGGGGGGAGGGGGGAGATCTGTGATCATGGATTCAGGGGCATGGGTGTAAGGACCCTGGGCAGCCGAGGGGTGTTTTAGTGAGTGGGCACAGCAAGGACAGCCAATGAGATCCCGAGGTCCAGCCACCCCGGCTTCCTGAGAGCCTGGCCTGTCGCTGCCATCAGCCATTGTCAGCTCGAACCTCCTCGTGCAAACCGAAGCTAATCCCAAACTGCTGTTTTCTTTTCTGAGCCTCAAGAACACGTGTTAGAAATCAAGAGTTCCCTGCGGACCTCCTACTGTGGTATTTCCAAGGCTGGTGGTTTCCTGCGCCGAAAAGCTGAAAAGGAGCCAAGCGCACACCGGGGAGTGTCTGTTCTCCCACTCGGCATCCCGGACACTGCGGGTTCTCAGGCTCAGGGCGTCACCCGGGACACAGGGGACCCACCCAGTGACCCGCCGGCCTCGCAGCCTGGGAGCAGGGAGCACCACCAGGCTGCTCTAGCCCTCCTCCCTGCTCCGGGTGAGTCCTTGCAGGGCAGGGAGGCGGTGGCCCTCAGGCAGACTAGGAAGCTGCCAAAGAAAACTACATTTAGGGAGATGTTTTCCTTGCTGGACCAATTGCTTTTGTTCTGTATTTGCATTTTGTTAAGTAAATAAAACCAGTGGCAGCCAAGACCGCATATGCACTTAAAAAGGAAAAAAAGGCTTAAAGACTCCTCTATTCTTGATAATGGTACTGTGGTGGCATCAGATCTTATCCCTGGGCACTGTCCTTAGGATGGTTATCCTCAAAAAGAAAACAAACCCAGCCAAGTGTCGGCGACAAGATGCGGAGAAATTCAGAAGCCCTGTGCTTTGCTGGCGGGAATGTAAAATGGTGCAGCCAGCCTGGAGAACAGTAGGGCGATTCCTCAAAAAAATAAGCATAAAGTTATCAAATGATCCAGCAATTCCACTTCTGGGTGTGTATCTAGAAAAAGTGACAGTAGGGTCTTGAACCCATTTCATGGTACACCCATGTTCATAGTAGCTTCATTCACAATAGCCAAGAGACAGAAGCAACCCGTGTATGCATCGACAAATGAATGCGTGAAGCAAATGGGGTGTATTCATCTGAAGGACTATTATGAGTCAGCCTCAGAAAGGAAGGGAATTCTGACACCTGCTATGATAGGGAAGAAGCTTTAGGGCATCACGTTAAGTGAAATAAGCCAGTCACAAAAGGAGAAACAGTGCGTGATTCCACTTCCAGGAGGTACTTAGAGGAGTCCGATTCAGAGACGGAAGGTAGACTGGTGGGTTAATGGAGGGGAAGTAGGGAGTTAGTGTGTAATGAGGACAGAGCTCTAGTTTTGCAAAATGAAGAAAAGTCCTGGAGGTGGACGGTGGTGACGGGTGCACAGTGATGGGAAGGTACTTAGGCCACTGAACTGCGCACTGAAAAACAGTCGAAATAGTAAATTTTATGTGATGTATATTCTTCCACACTTTTAAAAATGGAAAAAGATAATATCTCTGGGGAAACCGGGTGAAGGGGACGCAGGAACTCTCTATGCTACTTTTGCAACTACTATGAGCCCAGAACTATTTCAAAATAAAAAGTTTAAAAAAAAATTAACCACTTAAAGGGTAAAGATGTGTTTATAAATGCACAGGAAAAAATTCTGAGTACATACCAAATGTTGTTTTTAGGTCATGGGATTTGGGGGAACCATTTTTTCCCCTTTTTAAAATTTTTTAGACTTGCCAAAATGCAACGGTATTATTACAATCAGAGGGGAGAAGAAACCCTATTTTTAAAAAGTCCTCTGATACTTTTCTAGTTAAACACAGAAATGTCTCTTTTGACGTCCAGGGCTGAAACAGAGTCTTATTTTAAGATCTCCAGTCCCTTGCAAAATTTATTTATAAACAAATATTTATAGATTTGTAAATCTATATTTATAGTAGCAAGTAAATTTTTGTTGAAGGAATTACGGCCACCATCCCTCCAATCAGCAGTGAGACGAAAATAAGACAGACCAGCTGCTAAATACAGAAAACAGGCATCAGCCACAGCCGAGGCTAAAGGCCAGATGCTATATTCTGAATGGGAAAGGCAGGCTAGTGGTCTTGTCAGTGGCAATCAGGAAACTTTTCTATGAAACTCCATCATGACATAGGGACATAGGGACCCCAGTGTCTTTTATCAGGCCCCTCCGTCCCTGTCCCTTCCCACCCCCTCCTCCACTGCAGCCCACCCACCACACAAAGGGCAGAGAAAAGTTTTCTTGGGAAAATTTGAGCAAAACTTCTCACCTCCTAGCTGACAGGCTGTTATAGGTTAAATTGTGTGTCCCTCTCCACCCCCCGAAAAAAAGATACGTTGGAATCCTAACCCCCAGTACCTAGAATGTGACCTTATTTGGAGACAGGGTGTCTGTAGAGATAACGAAGTTAAGAGGCAGTCATTAGGGCGGCCCTAAATCGGTATAACTGGTGTCCGTACAAAAAGCAGGGATGCAGAGGCCGACACGCATGGAGGGAGGAAAATGTGTAGACACGGGGGGAAGACAGCCGCCTCCAAGCCAAGGAACAAGTGAGGCTCCCAGAGACTAGAGAGAGGCCTGGAACAGAGTCTCCTTCGCAGCCCTCGGAAGGACCCCAACCTGCCAAAGCCTTGATCTTGGACTTGGAGGCTCCCGAACTGTGAGACCATATGTTTCTGATGTTTAAGCCTCCTGCCTGTGCTTTCCTTATGGCAGGTCTCACAAACAGTGGCCTTCACTGCACTTCCAAGCCTGCTGCCTTCCCCACAAGCCCGGTCTCGGGCCACTGACGGTGGGGCGGCGGGGGGGGGTCTGCCTCTGGATTCAGTCGTTGCTGGTTCGAGCCCCTCTTTCCAGACCCACCCCTCTCAGACGCGGCTGTTTTCCCGTTTGTACCTGAAAGGTACGAGCTCGTCATCTTTGGCCCTGTTATTTTCAAGTCTGGTGGGCTGCCTGACAAACTGTCTCCTAGCCCGTCCAGAAGACCCCCTCTCTCAGTTCTGCCTCATTATACCCCGGAACAGGGACTCAGGACCTAATGACCTTTGGCGCCCAAGACTCCAGCCAACCCTGGGAGCCCGAAGGGCAGAAGGACGACGGGTTCCAACAGCCGGTTACACAACCTTGCATGTCCCGGGTCGACAAAACGAATGGACACAGCCCCAGATCGGGGTGCGTTTCCCACCCCGCGAGGAGTGCATGGTCGCTCCAATCCCACAGCTTGTGGCTTAGCCCAGAATGAAGGAAATGCAACAGCCCACACGCCACAGTGGGGAGGATGGTTGGTGAGTTCAAAAGGAGTCACCAGCTCCAACTCTGTGTGGTTTGGCAACATGAAAACCCAGCAGTACTAACCTCTTCAAACCTCAAACCTCCTCTGCGTGGAGAGGAAGGACCCTCGGAGAGCTTTCCCCATCCCAATTCTGCAGGGCCTCCCTGCCTGTGCACCCCTGACCTGCAGCTCCCTGAAAGTGGCTCCCCTGGGCTTAGTAAGGGGGGGGGCCAGGGGTTCAAAGGAGCCTACAACTTGCTGGGTCCTTTCTTCTCTGAACTAGCTACATTCTTGGGTGATCTCAGCACACATCAAGTCCAGCCAAAAGTTAGATCTGAAAACCACAATAATGTCTCTATTTATTTGATCACTCAACAAATGTTTGCTGAGCACCTCTTATGTTCCAGGCACAGTTGGTACTGGGAATACAAGACGAGAAAGATAGGGTTCCTATGCTTGAAGAGTATGCAGTTGGAGGTAGGAGCGGGGAGACAGATGCAGAAATAGACAACCGTCAACTAAGATAATAGTAATCAGGAGATATATAACCAGGTATGGGAGAATCAGAGAGGATCATTGTGGTTGACTGAAAAATGTCCCTGCGAGGGGCGCCTGGGTGGCTCAGTCATTAAGCGTCTGCCTTCAGCTCAGGTCATGATCCCAGGGCCCTGGGATCGAGTTCCACATCGGGCTCCCTGCTCAGCGGGGAGTCTGCTTCTCCCTCTCCCTCTGCCTGCCACTCTGCCTACTTGTGCTCTCTCTATCTCTCAGTCAAATAAATAAAATCTTTAAAAAAAAAAAAAATGTCCCTGCGAAAGACAGTCACATCCTAATCCCCAGAACCTATAAATGTTATTTTTTATGGCAAAAGGAACTTTTGATCACAGATATGATTAAAAGGGTCTTGCTATGGGGGAGATTATCCTGGATTATCTGGATGGACCCCATCTAATTGCAAAGGGCCTTATAAGAGGGAGGGATGAGGGTCCGAGTCAGAAAAAAGAAGTATATGATGAAGGAAGCAAGGATGGGTGTGATGTGTTTTGAGGGGGCCACAGGCCCAGAAATTTAGGCAGCCTCTAGAAGCTGAAGAGGCCAGGAGACAGATCTGCCCTTCAGAGCCTCCAGAAAAGACCAGCCCTGACAACACCTTGATTTTAGCCCCATCAGATCCATTTCAGACTTCTGGTCTCCACAGACGTGGAGGATACATTCGTGTTGTTAGGCCATGAAGTGTGCGGTGATTTGCGACAGCAACCATAAGCAGCTAACCCAGTCTCAGAGGTTGCAGATAATGATTTCTCCTGGTAGGACCATACCTGGCTCGTCTTACAAAACAGGCAGGAAAGGGGGCCCGGCAGAGAAGATGGCAAATGCGCAGGGGAAAATCTGAGCAGTTGAGAACGGCCAAAGCACAAAGTCGTAGGCAAGAAACAGTGAGAAGCGAGTTGGGGGATGGGCAGGGGCCAGACTGCACAGAGCCCTGCATTCTTGCTAAGGAGTGGGGATTTTCACCCATGGCCATCAGGAAGCCAGGGAAGGGCCCTAAGCAGGGGAGTCACGTGATCAGGGTTTGCTATTAGGAAGAGCAGGGGCCAGGTGGAGGCAGGGTGGATTCTGGGAGACCAGTTAGCCAGATGCTTGCTGCAAGGGGTTTGATCAGAGATGATCAGGGTCAGGATATGAGTGACTGAAGGGAAGTGGCTTCAGTGAAGGATGGAAAAAGCAAGATCCTGAAGTTGGTTGAACGTGGGAGCTGAAGCACAGGAATCAGGCCCGACAGCCAGGATTCTGGCCTGGG
Source organism: Neomonachus schauinslandi (assembly GCF_002201575.2). Classification (NCBI taxonomy): domain Eukaryota; kingdom Metazoa; phylum Chordata; class Mammalia; order Carnivora; family Phocidae; genus Neomonachus; species Neomonachus schauinslandi. Next base: position 12,572,141 of record NC_058403.1, read on the forward strand.
GGCCAAAGACAGCAGAACAGAGGAATGAGAGCAGATTGAGAGGGGGACACTGGTAAGTCTGGCTTTGCAAGTGTTGACTTTGAGGTGCCCATGGAGTATCTGACAGACGTCCTGCCATAAATGGACGGACACCCACATTTGAAGTTCAGGGAACTACAGATGGTGACACTCTGGCTGGCAGATAAAAGCTGAGACAATGAGGAGGAGCGGGATGGCTGGGGACGGGAGAGGGGGACACCATCGTTTAGAAAGCAGGTGAGGGGAGAAGAAATCCAGAGGGAGACAGAGCAGGAGAAATCAGATAGAGAAGACGAGAGTCATGGAAGGGGGGTAGGAAAGAGTTTCTGGAAGGAAAGGGTCTTAGTGGGGCTGCTATAACAAAACACCACAGGATGGGTTTAAACAACAAACGTTTCTTTTCTCCCAGTTCCGGAGACTGGAAGTTCCCAGTCAAGGTGTCAACAGGGTCGGTGTCTCCTGGTAGATGCCTGTCGTCCTGCTGTATCTTCACGTGGCCTTTTCTCAGTGTGTGAGCATCCCTGGTGTGTCCCCTTCTTCTTATAGGGCCCCGAGTTCTATCCCATTAGGGACCACCCTTATGACCTCGTTCAGCCTGAATTACCTCCTTAAAGGCCCTCTCTCCAAATACAGTCACACTGGGGGTTAGGGTTTTAGCATATGAACAGGGGAAGGGGGGCAGAATTCAGTCGGTAACAGAGATAGTCCAGGGAAATAGGGGAAAAATGTCCACTATAAGGCACGGTTGGCAGCCATCAGTCTGCTGTGGCGAACGGGCTCCCGCAGCTCAGGGTGACTGATGTGCGGCTCTCGGTTTCAGGTCCTGGGGACGTGGGGGACAAAAAAGAAAACCCAAAACGTCTAATATATTTGACAACGAAAAAAGTCCTAATGCTGCTGGAGAACAATTTCAGCGAGGCAGTTAGAAAAGATGCCAGAATGCAGTGGTCCAGCAAGGTGAGTGGAACAATGTGAAGAGACAGAGGCAGCAAATGTGAGGACATCTTTCGAAGGAGGGGGAAGGGGCGGGGGGGGGGAGGGGGAAGGGGCGGGGGGGGAGGGGGAAGGAAGAGAGACTCAAGCTGGCTCTGCCCTGGGGCTCCATCTCACGACCCTGAGATCATGACCTGAGCCAAAATCAAGAGTCAGTCGCTTACCTGCCCGAGCCATCCAGGCGCCCCATGAGGACATCTTTAATGAGCGTGGATACTTTGGGATGAGAAGGGGAGAAGAGAAAACAGATTCAAGTTGGAATTGTGTTGGGTCAAGACAGGGTAGTCCTGGCGGCTTACTGTCGTTTATGGGGCTCTACGGAATAAAGCTTTGTGGGGGGTGCCTCCTAGCCAAATGGCACGTGGCCCTTCTGAGGTCAGTATGTTAGCTGGGGTTCTGTAGAGAAACAGAAGCAATCGAATATATATACATATTACCCCTAGATGTGTGTATATATGCAATATCTATGTCTATGAAAGAGACAGATTTATTATGAGGAATTGGCTCATGTGGTAAAGGAGCCTGAAAAGCCCCACAATCTGCCCGCTGTAAGCTGAAGGCCGGGGAAAACTGGTGTTATATTTTAGTCCAAGTTCAAAGACATGAGAACCAGGGAAGCATCTGGTGTAACTCCCAGGTCAAAGGCCACAGAGGATGAGAGGAGATGTCCCAGATCAATCAGTGAGGTGGGAAAAGAGGGGAGAATTTCTCCTTTGTCTGCGTTTTGTTCTATTTGGACCCTCAAGGAATCGGGTGATGCCAGTCTACACCGGGGAGGGCAATCTACGTGCTGTGTCCTCCAATAGGGTAATGCTAATCTCATCTGAGAAGGTTCTCACAGACACAGGCAGATATAACACGTAATCTGACTAGCGCTCCATGGCTAGTCAAGTTGACAGGTAAAATTCATCATGACGGACAGGATAAACATTTTAACTCTGCACCATGAATATATCTGTCTGTCCACTGAAGTGGATTTCTGCGTGCCCAAAGAGGGGGCCCGTGAGGCTGAGGGAAGTCAATGACTAATCTTAAAAGGAATTCGCTCCGACCCGTCTATGCCTGGCGGCGGCAGGACCCCCCACACCTGGCAGACAGGTCTGGGCCAGAGGGTTGAAGAAGACGTGCGTGTTGCTTCATGCCCAAGTGAAAATGGTTGCAGTTTTAAGAGCAAAGGATCTCAAAGTTTGTATAAAGTAAAACAATGGGCGAGCTGGACATTTGATGGATTCAAAAGAAGCATTTGGAGAAGAAGCCAAGAAAGATGGCAAAGAAGAGAGGTTTTTGGTTGTCCCGGAAGGTTTAAGGAAGGCAGGAGCCGGTTCAGTGATGGGGCACCAAGGAGTGGCTTTGTCACTCACAAGAGCAGTGGAAATGCTGAAAGGTCAGCATGTGGGACAGTTAATCGTGAGCCGTGCTGGCTGACGTGTCACGTTCACTTGGAAGAGAACTTGACCACCAGGGGAATTTCTGTGAAAACTTGCCAAGGATTCTGAATGATGAACTTAAAACTAAAAAGCCTTGGCATTTGCTCTGATTTTTCGGGGGGGGGGGGTGTTGAAAAAATTTAAAAAGCACATATTTGTGAGAAAAATAGTAACCGATCACTGAATATGGTGTTTCTATTACGATCCAGAAGCAAAGCCTCAATGTTTGTGCTAGAAAACTTGGACATCCTTAAGACTTAGAAGACACACCCATTTCAAAAGCAAAAGTGAAGAAAGTACTCATTTGTTTCTTTACCATTGGTGATATTGTTCATGCTCACAAAAGAGCTGACCAGATTTTTTTGTATGCATAAACCGCACACAAGTTAATGCTTCCATTGCACGTACTTTGTACCAGAGTATATGAGGTGTCTTGTATATATTAATTGTATATATTAATTAATCTCATTTACCCTATTACCCCCAAATTCCTGTTTTGCAGATGGTTCTGGATTTGATGTGTCTTCCATTGCACCATGCTAAATGGCAAGAGTAGAAAAAGAGTGGGTTTCATGCCTCCCATGTGGAGTTTGTACTGATGGCCCTGGCTAGCCCTTCATCTTTGGAGGATGGAACTAACAGGTACTTTGTGAATGGACCAGATGTGGGAGGTGAGGGGAGAGTGTGGTCCAGGATGATGCTCAGGTTGGGGCATCTGAGATGCCCTTTACTATGAGCAGGAGCATAGGAGAAGCTGGTCTGGGGCATGAGATTATGTGTTTTGAATACAATGGGTTACTGTGGAGCTTGATAAACATGCCTAAAACTCCAGAGAATATTCTGTTCTAAAGATAGAGTTGATGAGTTGATAGAGTTGATCTGGATTTTGTGGGGAATCACAGGTCACGTCAAGATTCCATAAACCCCTGGGCATAGCATTCCCAAATTGAGTGCCCTGCCCCCCGCAGCTGTCCCTCTGTGAAAGTCTATGTCAGGAGGAGACTGGAACATCTACCTGCTTCAGTGTCTGCCTTCTTTTAAAATTTTTTTTTTTTTAAGATTTTTTTTTTTTTTATTCATGAGAGACAGAGCGAGAGAGAAAGGCAGAGGGAGAAAGGCAGAGGAAGAAACAGGCTCCCAAGGAGCAGGGAGCCCGATGCGGGACTCGATCCCAGGACCCTGAGATCATGACCTGAGCCGAAGGCAGACGCTTAACCATCTGAGCCACCCAGGCGCCCCAGTGTCTGCCTTCTTAATGGGCATGCCAATCACTTCATGTGGTCAGATATGGATTCCTCTCCTCTCCGCTCTTAGCATCCCAAAGTTTCCACCCAAAATGTCACTTCCTAACATCCTCAATTCTGGACATCACAAGACTTTGCAGAGTCGACTCCCCTGTTGTGCCCAAGGCCTCATGTCAAGTCTAGATTTGCCAGGTTTCCAGCCCTGGTGACAGAGAGTAAGACCCTTAACCAGTAGAGTGTTGAATAGAATCTCCTCCAAAATTCACATCCACCTGGAACCTCAGAATATGACCTGATGTGGAGTTCTGTAGATGTAATTAATTTAAGATGGCTCTAAATTCAGTGACTAGTATCTTAATATAAGCAGGCCATGTGGAGACACAGGGAAGAAGGCCACGTGAAGATGGAGCAGACATCGAAGGAGAATTGGATACTGGAGCCGAAGAATGCCAGGCACTGCCTAGAACCAGCAGAAGCTGGAAGAGGCAAGGAAGGATCCTCCCCCTAGAACCCTCAGAGTATGGCGCTGCAACACCTTGATTTCAACCTTCCCTTCTCCAGAACCGTGAGGGAATTAATTTCTGTTGTTTGAAGGCACCAAGTTCGTGGTGATTTTTTGCAGCAGTCCTAAGAAACTAAGCCAGATCAACGGGGTGAGAAGACATCCTACCACCCTGTGCGATACAGATGTACAAATGGACAATGGCTGCAACTCTGACCCACCACCTCTGCGGTAACCAGCCTCTGAAGCCAAGCCACGGCCTTTGCCACAATCAGCCCACACGGTTAGGACTTGGTCAGTGACTCCCGACTTCCCCAATTTTGCCCCTCCTTCCAACTCAGAACCAACCAGAAATAGCCAAATATGCTCCCCAAACCAATTATGTAGGACGCCCCCCTTCTAGTTAGCCTGCTTCCGGCTTCCCCATGACAATAGCCACCCAGCAGGGCACACCTGAAACCTTCCCTTTATTCCACTGTAAAGCTTTCCTGCTCCTCTGCCCACTGCTTAGTCTCTGTCAAGTGATGGTTCTGACCCTTTTGTGACAGCCAGCTCTGATTAATTGCCTTTGTTTGTTCTCATTGGATGGTCCTCGTTATTTCCACACCTGCGATTTGTGGGTGTGTTAGTTTGCTATGGAAGGCCACAATAAAATATCACAGCCTTGGTGGTTTAAACCACAGAAACTTATTTTCTCACCGTTCTGGAGGCTGAAGATCAAATTTTGGGACTCTTTCTTGGGCTGGCAGATGGCAGCCTTCTCGCTGTCCTCACATGGCCTTTCCTCTGCGTTCTTGCATCCCTGGAGTCTCTCTGTGTCATCAAATCTCCCCTTCTTATAAGGACACCATCGAATTAGGTTAGGGCCCATCCTCCCAGCAGCCTCGTTTTTAACTTAATCACATTTTCAAAGGCCCTGTCTCCGAATACATTCAGATCCTGCAGTCCTGGGGGTTCGGGCCTCAATATATGGACTTCGGGAGAACACAGCTCAGCCCACAAGAGTGGAGAAGGTCAGCTGGAGTGAGACAGAGGTGTGTGAATGCCATCCGGTCAGCCATATACCTGCCTGATAAAAAATGCATTATCTGCATGTAGCGTTTAGATGGTTTGCGCACAATGAGGCTGGAAGCTTGGGGCGACAAGACATGAGTGAGGATGCCAATAGTTTAAGTCAGCATTAGGATACAGAGAGGAATCTGGGCCTCAGTGTCCTGGCCCAGTAAACAACTGTGTGAGTAGAAGAGCTGGGCCAGGGAACGGGCTCCCATGCTCACATAGTTGCCTCACATTCTTGCCAAATCTCTCTAAGGTCACCAAAGGAAAACAGTCAAATGGCTGCACATGCATTTGACAGAGGAGGACAAGGGCTTCGCCACACAACCAAGGTCCGTGATTACTTGTGTCCAGGGTGGCGAATGGACTCAGGGTAGGAGGAGGCTGTGCACTGGCCACCATGTGTGAAGGCTGTTGGTACCCAAAGTTCATGCCCTATTTATTTTCCAGGCCCTTCCTTTTTATGTTTAGAAAGTATTTGAGGGCTTATACCCTGAATTAGGGGAGTGCTTCCCTTTCTCTTAAGTGCCCTGCAGCCATCCACTAAGTCATTTAACTCCTCTTGGCATTTACTCTCAATCCCATTCATTCATCATTCTATCCACCACCCATCCATCCAACCTCCCACCCATTCACCACTATCCATCTACCATCCACCATGCATCCATTCGCTACCTACCCATCCATCATCTACCATCAGCCCACCCATCTATTTACTATCCATCCAACCACGTATCCATCTACCACCATCCATCTATCATCCACTCCACTCATTCATTCACCTCCCCACCCACCCACCCATCCATCCACTATCTGCCATCCACCCACCCATCTATTTACTATCCATCCAACCACCCATCCGTCTACCACCATCCATCATCCACCTACTCATCCATTCATCTCCCCACCCACCCACCTATCCATCCACTACCTAGCCCCCACCCATCCATCCATCTACTATCTACCATCCACACACCCATCTATTTACCATCCATCCAAACAACCATCCATCTACCACTATCCATCTATCATCCACCCACTCATCCATTCATCTCCCCATCCACCCACCCTCCCCTCCATCCAACCATCCACCCAGCCACCACTACGCATCTACGATCCCATCCATCCATTACCTACCCACCCACCACCCACCTATTCATCCATTAATCCATTCACCCATGTGTTTAGATCACTGGGTACAGACATAAAGATGAGTGAGAGAGTGTCCTAGAGCCCTGGAGAACAGAGCAATGTGTTAACAATTATTACAGTCAGTGCTACAACATGTATACCTAGGAGTACTCAAAGGAAGGCAAGACAAATTAGGCTTGGGAAAGTGGAGAGAGCACTTATATATATCCACTCCCTTTATACACTCTTCACAAATTAATTTCCTTCTTTCTATTATGATCATCCACTCTGTGGACCAAAAATCTGAAAGGGGAGCAAACAGACCCAACTTCACGACATCCCTAAGCAACCCCAGCCTTCCTTTAACTCTGGGCTCTTTGCCAGGGATAGTGGGAAGAAAACTGATCATGGAGGCAGACATTGCCACTGACAAATTGGGAGTTCTTCAATGCATCATTTCTCCATTTTGGTGTCAAATACATCATGTAAATCAATGTAAATGAAGGAGGTTGGCTCTGACTTCTACCTTTCAAAGTTATTCCCGGAACTACCCAAAGCAGAGAGGACAAGGAGGGTTGGACTCACAAGACTCACACTGATTTTGCATCTGAATACATGACACGTTAGTTTTAAGTTAAAAAAAAAATTAAAAAATTTAAATTAGCAGAGGGTTATAAAAACTCTGCTCCATGAGATTGCTTTGTGCTTATTCTAAGAACCCACATTTCTTGGTGCTCTTCGAGGACTGCCCCAAATTCCAGGGGACTGAGCCTAGGGCTGGGTGACCCCCCACGTCCCTGTGATTCTGTGGCTTGGGCCCGAATGTTCTGAAAGTGAGAATGGTTCATGTAATTGAAGTGGTCATGGGTGGGAAGGACTCTGAATGGGCTCTTTGGAGCTGATTCAGATGACACGACTCATCTCTCAGGAAAGGGGACACGTGTCCAACCTGCGGTGACACGGCATCATTCAGGTGTGAGTAACGGCGATGATTCGTCTATGAGGCATCATCCGGCTTCACGTCTGCTCTAGATTTAGACTTGTTCCCTAAGACTTTCAGCAAGCTCTTTCTTTATAAGCCGTAAGAACCCATTTTTGAGAGGCCATTCACTGAGAGAAAGGGGACATGGCTTGAATGGAAAATGATTTGCGCCCCGGAGCCAGGCTCCATTCCGCGAAGATGAAGGCAGGGATGAATCTGAGGGTGGGGACTCCATGGCAGGGGCAGGCTCGTGACAGGGACAGCTCTCCCGAAGCACCTCCAGGCCTGCAGATAGCAAGCAACACTGGAAATCCACTCAAAGCAGTAACAGGGAGGGACGGCAAAGAGCAAGGCCACAGTCGTTCCCCACCTCCCAATTCCCTTTGCCCCAGACCCTTCGCTGGTTCGTTACTATGAATGATGACTCCTTCTGAGCACCTAGGAGCCCAGATAGCACAAAAGGAGCTCTTTCTCTTTTTTTACAGGGGGCTCGTTCCTAAAATGAGCGCCTTCAGCGTGTGACTGAAATCCTGATTGTGTGAACTGGGCAAACTACTTAAACTTCCGTGTCAGAGACAACACGGCCATTTACAGGGTTCTTGGGAAGGTAACAGCCCGTCTAAGGGCCCAAGTCTGCGGTGGCCTGTTTTTACGTGCCCAACAGGTAAGAATTGTTTTCACGTTTCAAGGGTCGTAAAAAAACAAACACAAAACTGCAAGCCCAAAGTAGAATATACAATGGTCGCAGGGTTGGCAGCTAAGCGTAAAATATTTACTATCTGGCCCTTTACAGAAAAAGTTTGTGCCTCTCTGGATTAAAGAAAGAAATATACTTGAAACTAACTGCCACAGTTAGTACACCGGGGACACTTGGAAAGGTGGGATTTCACTGCAAAAAAATAAAATAAAAGGACATTCTGGGAGTGATTTAGTTGTAAGAAAATGTAAACGGGATGCAGCAAATGAGAGAAAATTTGTCAGATTTGTGGAGCATGTAAATATTCCTATCTGGCCTCCCCGCTATGTTGGTTCTCTAGGGCTGCCATGACAAAGGGCCACGGACTGGGCAGCTTAACAGAAAGTTATTTCTCTTTAGTTCTAAAAGCTGGAAGGAAGTCCAGGATCAAGGTGTCCCCGGGTTTGGTTTCTCCTGAGGACTCGCTCCTTGGCTTGTGGATGGTTGACTTCTCCCTGGGTCTCTCATGGTCTTTCCTCTGGTGTCCCTGTACGTGTCCAGATTTCTTCTTCTCGTAAGGACTCCAGTCAGATTGGACTAAATCTCATCCTAACGGTGGCCTTATTTTAGCTCTTTAAAGGCCCTATCTCCAAAGACAACCACATACTGAAGTCCTGGGAGTTAAGGCTTTAATATATGAATTTGGGGGGGGGGGTACAATTCAGCCCATAACACCCCCCTTAAATTAAATGAAACATTAATAATTACAATGCTTATCCCTTTATTTAAAACAAATAATCCGCACATACTAAGAGGTGCCATAATTGTGTAACTATGGGAAAGGCCAGTCCAGTTTGAGGGGCCCTTTAAGCGGCAGGCATCTTTACCTTCCCTGTGACAGAAACAGTAACTATACCCCAAGTATCCACATGCGCCCCCACATTTCTCAGCCTCTCGCTCACAGGAAGGCCGCAGCACTAGTTCCAGCCCTCAGAGAACACTCAAGGGCAGAGGAAGGCCCTCCGGCTTATGCTTCCTCTGCTGCCCCAGCCACGGAACTGTGGATGAGCCATGGGCGGGAAGCAGCCTGGATCCCTGAGTCACCACATGGAAGACGGCGGCTCTGGCGTCCGCCAAACTGCATACGAATTTGTGTGAGAAATAAACCTTTACTGGGCAAGTCACAGAGATTTGGGGTTTGTTATCAGCACAAAGCCGCATCTATCTAACACACTGGGTTGCCAGAGAAGTGAACACTGATGAAGGGGTCACGGAAGGCATTCTCCTCGCAGACCTGCCACGAATTCACGGCCCAACTTTGGGCGAGAAGCCGTGTTCGTGACACAGGCTTGCATCCTGCCCTTTTCAGCGGGCTCCGGTCATGAGGCCTATAAAGAATACATTTTTGTTCTTCCTGAGGGTTTATAACACCAGCCAAAGGCCTTCCTTTCAGAATAGCTAATGGGTCATCTCCGGAGCAGGGACTATGTTGTGTAACTAGCTCAGGCCCTGAAGTCGGACCCATTTCTGAGAATAATGCCGTGTCCTGGCATTGTCTTCCCTGCAAATGTGCCATTGTTTGGTTTTACACCACTAAGCTCTAGCTGACCCCTGGGTTTGCTCCACACCAAGCTACTCTAGGCTGCCAGGGCCAGTTGCCCCAAATGCCTCCTTATCCACACACCAGCTCAGACGTAGATATCCCCGTGGGAGGGGATTGTGAAGGTTGAACTACTCCCCACCCTTCCCCCACCCCAGTCCATTGGTGCCACAACCATCAGATCTCAGAGATAACTGTGTGTCACGAAAACAGGTCCACAGAAAAGAAGTTCAAATATATACCCCATTTGTCTTTGGAACCAGATGTCTGAAAAGCTCCCTTGACGAAAAAGCTGCCACAGATAATACACTCATTTACTACTCAGGAAATATGCTCCTTTCATTGAGAAGTGATGACATGAAATTGAACCAGCTCCCAGTACTGCCCTGAATTACTCTCACTGTGCCTGGAGCTCACAGAGGGTCCTACAAAGAAAACAAATATAATAACCGAGAAGCTTCCAGATCCCCCTAAAAATATCAGTCTTGTACTCTTTCTGACTTCGTTTCATGACATGGCTATTTAGAAAATGTTTTATTGATTTCATCTAGTAAAACCCAACAGCCTTTTAAGAGCTAATGCAGATAACAAAGAGGTCCAGGGGTTGCTACTCACTTGGAAGATCTGCTGAGAAAGAAAAAGTCTTTCTCTGGTGGTTGGATGGTGGAAAGAGCGCAATGTGCAGAATCTTAAGAAGCTGCATGATTCTGATAGTGACCTGAAATTGCAAAGACCGGGTCTACGGAAGAACCTCAAAGATACCCGTTGTAACGACAGCTTGATCTGATGTGGACTCTCCACTCTCCCCATGACAGCCACACTCTGATTTGTGTGTGTTCTTTGAGGGAGGAGCCCTGCCTCCCAGACCTGCTCTGGGACCAGCTCACTTAGGGATGCTGGGGAGTTCTTAAACCATTCAGGGCCCCAGTTTTCTCTTCTTCAAAAAGGGTGGGGTTGAAGCACATAACCTCAGGTTCCTTTCTGTTCTGAAATGTTCTGACTCCTAGAAGGAAAGAGCATCACCAAAACCAGATACTCATTGTGGCTCCCCAAGCCCATCAAGCTTCAGGGAGCTTCGTGTGGTGGAAGGTGCACTCCCACCATGCTATCCTCTGAGCCACACCATCCAGGGGGACACAAGGCTTTATGCAAGGTGGACAGTGATGAGTGAAGTCAGAAGTGGGACAATCCAATCCTCCCGTTCCACTTCACCAGCCTTCTTCCCCCATCCCTAAAGCAAGGACAAAAGCTGGAGGTACTGTTCACAGATGTCATTCTTCATGTGCCATTTTCAGAATCTCCAAGGGAGATCCTGAACCCCCTAAAAAAGAAAAAAAAAAGCTGATTTGTCTTGAACCGCTGTCTGCTATACGTCGGTCAGATAAGAATTCTGTAGATCATACACCTGCTACGAGCAAAATGAAGTGGTGATACAGGAGCAGAAGATGCCCCCAAATACCCTACAGTTCGATTCCCACTTGTATCCGGTCAGTGGCGGGGCCATGGACTTTACGTAGAAGACAGCCGACTACTGCAACATACTCAGTGTGTTAAGATTTACCAAATGCAAATAAATGAAGCAGTCAGAGTGAGGGAAAAGTGTATTTCACAGTCATTATAAAAGTACATATATTTAATAATGGTGACATAAATACAGTCCTTACTTACGACCAAATCGTACAATCACAGTTGACTCTTCCTCCTGGACTTCACACGGTGATAGGTTGGTCATGTCCGTCAGTTAACTACAGGCTGACTGAGGTCATGGGCACAGACTAACGAGAGACAGTCTTGGGTTGCACAGACAACACACTTTGTACTTACCAAAGGGACAGTCAAGTTTCCCATATAAATATAATAATAAAGAATTTAACATTTCTTCTTTCACTCGGTTTCATAGATTTGTCAGGTGCTCACATACAAAAAATACAGTTGGCCCCCCCCTTCCTCACTCCCCCCTCACCTCTCACTGGGTTCTGGAATAAACCTGAGTTCACAGTTCAAGTGACCAATGGTGACATGGTCAGTTAGTTGTATGACCATCTGCGGCTGGGTCGAGGAACAGAACGCATGTCCCAATGAGCTAACAGCGATACAGAAAAACACTCACGTTCTCAAGGAAAGTACAATACAAGAACGAGACATAGAGGGAAAGAAGTTCACAAGGCACAGGGACAGAGCCTGCAAACCTGCAGAGCGTCACACTTTCAAAAAAGGTTCCTTCACCGATCAAAAACCAGACACTTCACGTCAAACGGAGAGAGGTCTTTTTCAGATGCTTTTCTTCTCTCTGCTTAAAAAGCTCCATTTTCAATGGAAAGTTCTGGAACCGGGTCTGGAGCCGTACAGAGGAACAACACCAACGGCCAAGCGCCTGGCTCCTTCCTAACAAGCCCTTGAGCCGGGAGGATCCCAGCAAAGGGGGAGGCAGCGGTTCCAGGGTCTTGTCAAGGTCAGCCGAGACTGGGCATATCTCAGTGGCTTCCAGGGTCAGCCAAATATCCGCTCTTTCCTGGCTCAGTCAGAAACGTGTAGAGCAGACGGAGGTCAAGACAGCTAAACGAGAAAAGACAGAAGAACCAGCCCACGGCCTGTTTCAGACTCAGTGGGCTGAGGACTAGCCTTGGGGTGACCACAGCTGTGGGTTCTGCTCATGCCTGCATGAGCCAAGAGCTGAAGACCCCAAGCCACTGTGTGACCCATCCCCTGACTAACCGCTATCCAACCCCATGCTGATTCTTTTTCTTTTTTTTTCCAATTTCGCTCATGACGAAGCGGCCCCCGCCAAGTGCCAGGGCCCAGGCCCCACGTGGAGACGGCCCCAGCAGGCTCCTGGGAGACACGGTCAGACAACATGGAGATCCACAAAACCACATAGGATGGCATGGACACAGAACCGGAGACACATCTTTGGTTCGAACCTTGGCAAAAGGTGTGAACACAGAACGTGGACTCAGCACATTTGAGGAATGCTGCTTTCCTCAGAGAAGACGTGGAACTGCATTCTGAACGTGATCCCCGCCGCGTGAGGCTGCTCAGAGCTTACAGCAAACTCGTCCCACCGAAACCACACTTGGTTTCTTGGCAGCTCGAAAACTGCACTGAGCAGAGGCAATGAACGATGCCTTCCAGATGCATCCACATCCAACCTTAACATCTTCTCTCTTTCTCAATCATCAACTGTAAGTGTGTCCCATGCCTTCCAGAAGGTTCACGCTGTGCGGGTATGGCGGGAAGAACGCGGAGCCCGCCGCGATCATGCCCTCCTGCAGGCCACGGGAGGGCCAGTGGCCACCGGAAACATCACTTGGAGAGTGCCAGTGCCCTCCATGCGTATCCTCTCGTGAAAACACGAGTTTGGTAGGATCGCTTCTCATCTCCCCACCCAGGTTTTTTTAAATTCTGTTACTTCTATCTGACATCCCCTAAGAAAAAATCATCTTTGGAAAAGATAAGCTGATGCTTAGCAAGGTTCAACCAAAACAGAAGATGGCAAATGTGTGTCCCCTTTGGCCTTTTCCTTTCATTGGGGTGCCCGCGCTTTGGCTCTGTCCTTGCCCCCCTGTCCCTTCCCACACAGAGGGAGGGGGTGTCCTGCTGACGGTGCCCCGGGCCTGGCAGTTGGGTCAGGGGCTCCTCGGGCCGGCAGGGATTCACCTCTACGAGAGGAAGGGGAACCGCCCTGGGACACCGCCAGTCACATGGGGAGAAGTCACAGTCCTGAGAGGCAGCCACAGAGCACAAAGTGAGCAAAGATCCCGAAACAGGCTGGGATGTGAGCAGCCCAGAGGCCGATGCCCCCCAGCAGCCCAGCAGAGGGAGGTGGGCAGGTGGGGGAGGGGTGGGCGGGAGGAGGACAGGAGGACGCGGCCCCTCTAGCCACCCCTCCTGGAAAATTCCAGCATCTCCGGGGTCCCTGCGCAAGCCCGGCAGGCTTTGGGTCTGTGGGTGTGAGCCGCTCAGAGCTGGGACACAGCCCGGCAGCGGGAGAGGAGAGGCCCTGAAGGAGGCGCGCACGAGGCCTTCCAATCTCCACACCCCGATGCACGTGGGGAGCTCTGTTCCGTTACTTTCCTCAGAAATACCCAGAACCCTGCCCCTGGCCCAGGTCAGCACTGGCCCTTGAGCCCGTCCGGCACGTCGAAGGAGAGGCTCACGGGGGCCATGGGCTGCAGCGGGGGCAGGCTGGCCTCCAGGGGCCTGTCTGCGGAGGGCTGCAGGCTCTGCTGGCGTTTCCGCAACATCTGTCCGATGCCCATCATGGGGAACCTGCCCCGGCTTTTCACGCAGTTTGGGCTCCCCAGGGGCTGCGTGGTGCCATTACTGGGAGCCGGAGATGGGGAACACACGCCCTCTTCCTTTGGGGGGCTGTTCTTTTCTTCGTGAGCAAAGGAGACCAGAGTGGGATGCAAAGGAGTTTGCAGAGGGGACAGGCTTCCGGGCAGCAGGGCCGGGGAGAGCGTCCGCTCGCCGGGATTCCCGCGGGCCAAGCCCCCGGGTGAGCCTAGAGCCCTATAGTGATGAGACGGGGACAGCGGTTCGGGGTGGTCCTCGCGATCCACGGACGCAAAGGAGCGTACCATATCCAGCACCAGGGGGTCTTCCTTGGGGGGGATGCCGGGGCCCCCAGAGCCCTGCTGAGGGGGCTCCGGTCTCTTGACAATCCTGGGGGTCCGGGGGGGGCGGGACGGGGATGAACTCCATGGAAGAAGAAGCCACACAACTGGAGTCTGAGGTTTTGCGGAAAATATTGCGGCAGCCGAAGGAATCTGCACCCAAGAAAGCAAAGGACATCATGAGGAGAGTCGCGTGAACGGGGATGTGAACGACCCTCCCCTGCCTGCTTCGGCCTCTTGACCGAGACGACCCTTCCCCGGGGTCACCAGAAGGAACCAAGAAGCAAAGGGCCCCAGCGTCCGGCGCTCCCCACAGGGAACCAGATGCTCTTCCTAGGATGGAGGGGACAGCAGGCTGGTGACAGGAGGCCTCCCGCGTTCCGGTTTGCCCATGGCACCACCTTGACATCTGCTCTCCTTCTGGCTGCTTAACATTCCGGACCCTGCCAACGAGTCTTTGAATCAGCAGAACCAGAAGCACACGCACCCAGCCCAGCGGGACCCGTGAATTTGGTCCTCAGACAAGCGACACTGGAAGGAGTGTTTCCCTCGTGACTCTTTTTTTTTTTAATTGTGGTTAAAATAAATAAATAAATAAATAACATAAAGTTCTCATCTTAACCATTTTTCGGTGTAACAGTTCAGTAGTGTCAAATACATCGTGGTGTTGGGAAACAAAACTCTTCATGGTGGAGATCTAAAACTCTCCCCACTCAACAGTAACCCCTGTTCCCGGCCCCTGGCACCCACCATCCTCCTTTCTGTCTGTAACTCTGACTACGCCGGGTGCCTCACATGAGTGGAATCTCTGGTATCTGTCCTTCTGGGACCGGCTTGTCTCACTGAGCAGAACGTCCTCAAGGCTCATCCGTGTTGTCTCAAGTGTCCGAATTTCCGCCCTCACGACACCCAACTGACCGGAGCCTCACCCGACTCTGATGGGGGTGACACGCTCCTCATCTCTACACAGAAGGCCATGAGCCCGTCCCCATGGTTTCCACGTCAGGTTGGCACCGCCTGGAATGCAGGTTTGCAGGCGGCGCCAGAAAAGAAAGGGAAACCCCCACCAACCTGCAGCGGAGGGAAATAAAGCCAAGTTCCTGCGGAACAAGCCCTGTCTTCGCTTCCCTTTTGTACCGGCCCACGTTTTAGGCCCCCGTCGAGCCTCAGCTGCAGGAACAAGCAGAGTGATTCACGAGCAGCCCAGGGCGCAGGGCATCTGCTTGGCCTCACATAAATAAATCCACAGATCCCGGAATAATCTCCTCCTCGGGCCACCACAGATGCCTGAGGTTCACCGGCAGAGAGACGCAAAATTTCACCAAAGGGCTGACGTGTCTGATGTTCCAGCTGGCATGAGAGCCTCCCCTCCCCTCCCCTCCCCTCCCCACCCCTCCCTGCCATGGCCGTGTGCTCCCAATTGGTGGCCCAACGTCCCCCTCTGCCCAGTCCTGCGTCCTTCACTTCCCCAGAGATGGAGAGCCTGCGAGGAAGCTTCCAAGCCCAGAGTCACTGGCCCGCACACTGCATCACCCCCCGCAGAAAGGGCCTGCTCACCAGCCCCGCACCCTGGCTGGCTCCTCTTCATCCATCCTTATCAGAAGGCAGGAGGCTACACGGGTCAGGAGAGAAAGCTCTAGAGCCAGGCGGCCCAACTGGAAATCTAGACTCTGTCAACTCACCAGCTCTCTGACTTTGTAGGGTTCCCTGTGCCTACGTCCTCTGCTCTAGAAGTGGGGGTGGGGTGAGCTAAGAGCTTGAAACAGGGTCTGCCACACAGTGAATGCTCAGTGCTAGCGACTAGGTAAGTTCTGACCTAACATGCTCTCAGATGCCAGGGTGAAGGAAAAAATGCAAAGAAACAAATGATAGCAGGCCCAGGAAAACTACCAGGCATGGAATCCACCTCGAGGGTAGCAAAGTTATCCAAAGTATCAGCCCTGACCTAGACTTTCTCAGGGACATCCGTCAAGGGCCCAAATTCGCTGCTGCCAACAAAGCCAGGAGGCAGAAGCACTAAGTGGGGGGGGGGGGGGGGGGACACAAGCAGAGCTCCTCCTGTGAGACCCCGCCTTTCGGGAAAGATCAAGAATAAAAGTGAATCAAATGGAATTTTCCTCTCTGGCTGAGAACCAGGTTTCTCTTCGGGGAACAGCCCCACTGTTTCAATATCCCCAACACTTTCCTGCTTCGCCTGCCTGCTTTCCACACCGCTCACCACTGTCCCGGAGGACGGAGCCTCGTATTTATCAGTTACCTGATGTGCTGGACTCTGAAAGGGCGGACAAGCCCACGTGTGTACCTCATTTAATCCACACAGTAGCTCCGACAGGTGGGTTTCTTTGCGTGAGTAAGGGAACAACTTTGGATCCTCTGAGGGTCAGGAACTTAGCTCACGACAAGCCAAGAGAGCGGGGTCTGAGCCCCCAACCCCCAGCCCAGAGCCCAGACTCTATCGACCATGCTTCAGTGCCTTGTTCCACAACCCCCGTCTCTATTCCTGCATCCCAATCGCCACTCCTGAAATATTTTGTACCCTGATCTCTGCTCCCTCCCACAATACCATGTACCCCGTCTCTGCTCCCACAAGACAGTGCACCCCGCCCCTGCTGTCTCAAAGCCTGCCAGCACGGGTGGCCAATACCACGTGGTCTGGACCTTGACGGTTCTCGGGTTCCCTTGGGTGTGCTCAGCACTCTCCCACGGGCGCAATATTCGTGTGTGTCCCAGGGGCCCACACAGCCACCCATGAGGAGGACGCAGGGACCACGTATCTCAACACAAGGGGCCTAACCGGGTAGCCTGAGCTGACCCACCTTTGTCGGGGAAGCCGGACTTGGGGGCCTTCCGGTCCTTCAGCAGAGCTTTAGTGTTCTGAATCTGTGAGATGAGAGAGGCAGAGGGCTGTTTGTGCGAGGGCACGTTCTTGTCCAACTTCTTGGAAAATGGCCGATGAAGAAAATCTCCTCTTTTTTCTTGTTCTTTGGGCTTTTCATCCTTCAAGTCAGAAGTAAACACATGTACTCACACACACACAAATACACAATGTGACTCCCCTTTGAAGAATTATCCAAGGAGATTTGAGAAAGCCCAGCCTCTCAAAACTCTGTTCTCAACTGCACGTTGAACAACAGAAGAGAGTCCCGCAGACGCTCCAGGGAGCCCCCGTCTTCCCCTCCCTGGGCCACAGGCCGGCTCCCGTCACCCCCAGCTCCCTGCACGGCACTGTTTCGAGGTGTTCCAGCAAGGGCAAGGTCACCCCGAGGAGATCAGTTGTTCCAGAACACGCTGGAGGAGCTAATGCAAAGCACATGAGGACTTCTGGAAATCTGTAGTCTTCTCTAAAGCAGGACCCCCAGATTCTGCCCACGGCAGCGGTTTTGCAAATGAAATGCAACCACTTCCATCTCCTTGTCTACTCATGTGTGTTCAGTCAAGCCAAGGAGGTGGGAGCCCTGAGCCATCCTGGCCGTTTCTGAGCCTTGCCCACCCTCGGTCACGCAGGCCCTCGCCTGTGTGCTTAACACCAGCATTGTTTAGCCATTTTTGCTCTAAGTCTTGCCTTTCCTGAACTCTATTATAATCCCTCTGACAGGAGTGAATTTTACTATTTTCTGTATCTTCCACCCCACAGCCTCTGGCATAAAGCCAGGCACATAGAGAAGGCTTAATAAATAGCTATTGAAATGTTAAAGAAAAAAAAAAAAAGCCAGTGAAAACCAAACTGAATTAAAATCGAGTTCAAGCTTCTGGGAAGGGTGATACGGCTCCCAAGTTCCTTCTCTGGCCCCAAAGAGTGTTTGATGTTTACTGTTTAACAGAGTCCCTGACCTCACGGCCAGTGAGGGGGAAAAAAAAGACAGTTTCACATTTTTGCCTTCAACGTTAAGAGCATTAGCAATTCAAGAGAGCTCATCCATTTTTCATGGATGTTGTTGAAAAGCTTCTTAAGGAAGCCCCTCCTTGTGCTTGTAAGGCACTTGCCAAGGGGGATTTTCAAAGCCTTTCCAGAGTGGGGTTCCTTACGCCGCCCAGTTGGCGGGCGGGAGAAAATGGGAGGGAAAGAACTGGAAGTGGGGGTGCCGCGCAGACCCTCAGGGTCACCGTGGGGGCCACAGCCCCTGGGGGACGCTGTGGCTATCCCCAGGGGAGGGCTGAGGCGGGAAGAAAGGAGAGGCAAAGCCCGGAAAGTGGGTGTTCTCCACCCTTGCCGCCTCACGCCCTCTGGAAGCCTGGGGCAGGGCCAGGCGAAAGGCGGACCCAGGGGACACAGGGGCTGGCGAGGGACGGGGACCAGGCTGTGGTCCCCGGGCTCCAGGTCGGCACTGGGGATGCCACGGAGGACACTTGTGCTCCAGGTCATGATGCAGGATGTTACCGAGGGGAAAGGGGCGGCCACCTGCTCCAGCCCATCTCAGTCAAGGCCACGATCCTCCACTGCTTCCCTCTCCATGTTTCAATGAAACACCAACAGCCCCCTTCTCTAATGCAAAGGGGAGCGAGCTTTCACACTTCCCTGTGCCCCCAAGCATCAAAGGGCACATGACAGGCTTGTCCTGAAAAGTCTGGCAAAATTTCCTCCTCTCATGCTGTTCTTTCTACCTCTGTTTTTATGAGAAAAATCACCAGGTCCACTGTTTACACTCTAAACGGCAAAAAGGCAATCAAATGCACGTCTATGAAACACCATAAAACAGTATTGGAAGGAAAGACAAGATTGCAGTTCCCTCCTTTTCAGGACTGTGTTCTAGAACAATGAGTACAGCTTCCTTTGGCCTGCTCTGGGATCCCTACTCTTTAGAGGGCTGCCTGGCTTCATGGCTTCATCTTGGCTCCTCCCCAACTCTCTCTGGCTTCTCAAAAGCCAAAGGGTCAAGATGCAAAGTTTCTGGGGGCCAGCACCACCACCTAACCCTAGAGTCCATTAGCACTGAGAGGTGTACTACGCATGAATTTTCTGCAGAAAGAGCCCAAGGTTGGCTCTAGAAATCTCTTCGGTAACTGACAAAGGGATATTTGGCACCAAACAGAAAGCCCCTATGGGGAGGGGTGGGGGGCGAAGGATGGGGCGAATGGAATGAGGACACCTGCTCGGGCCACTCTGTTGAACTTAATCCCAGGATCCTGCACCCTGGTGTTTTCTCCAAAAGCCCCCAGGACGCCCTTCTCCAGCCCAAAAGAATGGGTGATTTCACGGTGACCAGTTTCTTAGGGGGATACCAAGAATTCACCACCCAACAGATCCCTGCCGGGGATAAACTGCTGGATCAGTCCCTGTGGATGGGTCGACAGCCCACACGAGAAACGCGTTTTGTGTACCACCAGCCAATCTCAGCACCCTCCAAGCACAGGTGAAATGCAACCGACCATCCAATTATACCTTTTCATTTGCATGCCCTATTTCCTCCACAAGAGATCTAGGGAACAGGATGCAAAAGTGCTTTATGTAAAAGAAACGGATCTTCAGAGGGACTCATTATGCTCCCCCTTCGACATGCCCACACCCACTCCCCTCCCAGCGATGCTGCTGCCTCTCTTCGGCTTTCTTCTGATTCTCACATGCTCCCCACACCCGCACCCCCCCAACCGAACTCCCCAAGGCAGATGAGAGAGGGGACCCCGTGAGGCCTCAGAAGCAAGCCCCACACAAAACAGCTTCCGGTTTCCTATAAACCACATTCCATCCACTGCACAAGTGCGTGGACATTGACAAAACTGGACGCTTTGAAAATGTGGCCTCATAAAGGACTGTCTACCCAAGACTCTCCCAGTGTCATGATTGTTTGAGAGGAGAGAGGAAGAAGCTAGTGAGTGATGGTGCACCGGGCTTCTGAAAGGATCGGTCTGTAGGCCCAACAGGCAGTGCGAGGAGGAAAAGCAGGTCCTCGGCCTCTGAGATCTGAGCCCCAGGGCTGGTCCCTTGAGACTCATCCCTGTGACTCTAGCCTCCTGTGTTCCAAAGAGTGGGCCCCCTCCGCCTTCCTCCCCAGCTTTGCTCCTGTGGGTATAACAGGGTGACCTTCCACTGGGATGGCCCAGGGCCCTGGGTGTTGCTTGCTGGTTGCTTTGGGAAAGCCACAGAGATCTGATTTTGCTGCAGGAAAAACACAACGGAGCTGAGAAAAAGAGGGCTTGGTTCATAAATTAGGCCACAGAAGCTCTGGACTGTTGCACAGCCCACTTCTCATATAGGTAGAAACATGAATGCATAACCAAGTGTACAGTTACAGCAAGACAATAAAAAATGGTCAACTAAACATAGAAAGCACCAGTCTGATCTGAGGGGATTCTAATAAACCCACTCACAATCGGATTCTGCATTTCAATTCCAGAGCGGGATGGGGGTATGTAGAATCCAGAGAGCCCTGAGCAAAGACCCACCAACCTTCAGGGTCATATGTGATGGTTAATTTCAAGTGTCGACTTGGTTAGGCCATAGTACCCAGTGTTTGGTCAAACAGCAGTCTAGATGTTGTGAAGGTATTTTTTAGATGCGATTAAATCAGTAGGCTTTGAGTAAAGCAGAGGACCCTCCACAATGTGGGTGGGCCTCATGCAATCAGTTGAAGGCAGTAAGAGGAAAAAGACTGAAGTGTCCTGAGGAAGAAGGAATTCCGCTTCCAGAAGGCCTTGGGACTGAGCTGAAACATCCACTTTTCCCTGGGTATCCAGGCATCTCACACACACACACACACACACACTCTCTCTCTCTCTCTCTCTCTCTGTTGGTTCTTCCCGGAGAACTCGTACTAATCCATCATAACCCCCAAGTTCTTACCTGCACAGCATGGAAGTCAAGGTCTCTTGTCCAGGTGTCCAGGGAGGCCTATGAAAAGCAACATTTTCAACAATTTGAGAAGCTGTACCTGCCGTTTATCCCCTAAACTCTATCCCCTGCCACTTGCAGCTCTGGCTGAGAATTATTCGTTTCCATGTTTAGAGACAAGAAGCCAAACTCCTAAACCATCGTGCAACTAGGCAGCAGATATTCTACTTCATGCACTGAAGAGATTTTCTAGGTAAGTTTTTATTAAGTCTAAGACACCTAATGGAGGAGTGCTCTCCTGGCAAGGAAGTGGTTCAACCAATGCATTTTCCCCAAGAGCAAAAACATGCACAGAAGCAGCACCCAGATCGAGATACAGAACCCAACTGGTAACCCCACCGGTGTCCTCTCCCAGCCCCCAAAGGTAACCACCATTCCGATTTCCAACAGCACCGATTGTCTGATCTGATTCCAGACTTTATTTTTACAAGTTGCATAGATTTGAAACAAGACACCAAAGCGAACATTTTAATATTTTCCCTTTAAACTTACTGCCCCTGTGATGGGTTGAATTGCATTCCCCCAAGTTCCTATGTTGGAGTCCTCACCCCCAGGACCTCCGAATGTGACCTTCTTGGAAGACAGAGTCAGGACGGTTGGCGGATCATGTCCCCTTTGATGCTTGGGGGAAAGGGGCGTGTGAAAGCGCACTTGCCTTCGCCTTTGAGGATGGGGCCTGCTGGGGAATCACCTTTACGGAGGTCATCCAGCCCCAATGCAGTGGGACTGATTCTCATAAAAGGGGGGAAACTGGACATAGAGACGCACCTGCAGAGAAGAGCTGCAGGCAGAGATCAGTGGTGCTATAAGCCAAGGAACCCCAAAACCAAGGAACCCCCAAGATCCCGGTAACCCCCAGTATCTAGGAGGCACGGGACAGGTTCTCTCCTCACTGCCCTCGAAGGGAACCAGCCTTGAGCTCAGACTTCTGGCCTCCGGAACTGAGGGACAGCGAATCCCTGCTGTTCGGCGCCCTGTGTGTGACCCTTTGTTACGGCAGCCCCTGCACGCAGATCCGGTCCCTCTGCCACCACCCCCCGCACAGCGTCCTTCCCACGCTGCCCCGTGACTGCGCTGCTGAGAAGCCCTCCGAGGCCGAGCTGACATTGCTCTGCACCTTAGCGGATTTTAACAAACATGACCTCTGGCTCCATGCGGCTCTCAGAAGCCAGTTTCAAAATGACGAGTGCCCCTCCTCGACCTCCCCCGTCCTCGAGGGCCTCTTTTTTTTTTTTAGGAAGAGGAATCCCTGGGGCACATGCTCGAGGCGTTCTCAGATGAAACATGTGTCCCACTTTTACAGACATATTTGCCACCTTTTAAAGGAAGAGGAGGAGGAGAAAGGAAGAGGAGGAAAGAAGTCGTACAAGAACAGCCCTGTAATCCCAAGGGGGAATTTTTTTCAACTTAATTCAGCTCTTTTGTCTCCTAGGAGAAAAAGAACTGGAACTGAGAAGAACAAAGAGGCACGCGCGCTCCCAGGGCCGGGACACGGGCCCGGAGCCCCCCACCCCCCACCCCAGCCAGCCTGCACTTCTCCTGGACCAGCACATGACGACTGGAAGGAGGCGCATGGAGGCGCTGAGGAGGCGGCTTCACCTAGAAACCCTGGGCCCTTTCAGCTACTCTGAACACGTTTTCTAACTGGCCCCATTCCACTCTCTGGGCTCCAACAGAGGCGGGTTAGATAATCTAGTAACGGCCTGTAATTTAATTAGTACAAGTATCGCTGCCTTTGGAGAAAACAAATGGATCATAGAAAATTGAAATGCTCTTTTCCCATTAGCGTTCCTATTTAAACCCTAACCGTTAAATATTTCAACAAATGTTTAAAACACTCGCCATGTGTTTTCAGGCCAAACGAGATAATCATCCGAGAAAAATAATCTGGGTGGGGGAAAAAAGAAGGCCCCTTTCCCATGACAGACGCTTTCAAACAAACAATCACAGGGGTCAGGTTCGAGGGCAACCAAGGACACGGACGTCAGCAAGGTGGCTCAGAGGCCACCTCGGGCACACACATGGGGCACTGGGTGCATTGTTACTTGAGCCCCTCAAGAGTCGAATGCAGACCAAGAGGCAAGAGAGCCTCACGGTGAATTCTGCATCCTTCCAGCTGAGGTGACGACCCTCTGAGCAAGTGACCAGGAGATGTCCCTCCCTGCCTTAGGGCTTGGGCACCTGGTAATGACAGTGAGACTTGGGTGCTAGGCTGCAGGTGTGTCCCCCACTGCAGTCAAGCTAGGTGTCCCGCCTGGATCATTCCACCTTCTTCCCTCGTGGTCCCAATTCTACCTGTGACCTGGGGCAAGATCCACCTGATTCTTTAATTTGTTCATTTAGCAAATATTTGCTGAGCGCCTACTGCATGCCAGAGCATTGTGTGGGACTCTAGGGATACTGTGAGGAGCAAAGGGGACACACTCCCTGCTCTTAAGGAACTCACGGTCCAGAGTGGGAGAGAGACGTGAGTCAAACACTCCCTGAGCAAACAGAACGTGCAAATGGGACGAGCTCCAGGATGCAGGATGGGGTGTGACAGCCTGTGGAGAGATGGGACCCAATGGCAGAGGTCAGAGAATGGCAGGGGTTAGAATCTGAAGATAGAAGATACCAGTCAGCAAAGAGAGGTGAGGGGAACATTCTGGAAGAGGGAACAGGGTATACACAGCGCTAGGAGCCAAGAGAGCACAGAAGTCTGAAAGGCCCCGTGGGTCTGAGCCTACAGCAAGAAGACGGGCTGTGTGTGTGGGTCTGGGGGACAAGGCTGGAGAGGCAAGCAGACGCCAGTCTAATCCGCGACATGGCGGCCATGTCACCGACTTTGCCTTCCAGGTTAAGGAAGCCTTCGAAGGCTTGGAGCAGGGAAGTAACATGATCCCATCTGAGTGTGGATGGCTCGGCTCTGGCTGGTGTGCAAAAAAGGGAGAGCCAGGGGTTCATGGGGAAGGGGGGGCAACCAGTTAGGGCTGTGGCCAACATCCAGGCCAGAGGCGGTGGTGTCTGGGGGGTGGGAGGGCAGAGACAGAGGGGGGGGTGGGGTTTGAGACGTTTAGGAGTCAAGCTGGCAGATCCTGCTGACAGGATCTGAGGCTGAGGAAAAGTAACTCCTGGGTTTCTGCCCTGTACTGAGGGTGGGGCTGCCATCTGCAGAGACACTGGGGGTGGGGCGGTTCCAGGCACGCTGGTTTGGGGACACCTTCGCTCATGCAGGAGGAGGTTTAGTAAGCAATTGGCCGGAGGGGTCTGGAGCTCAGTGGAGTCTGGCTCCTACACCACCTCCGCCCTCCTGCCCTCAGCCCGAAAGCGGGCTTGCTGCTCAGCCCCAGCGCACACCCGGCCCTCCCCCCAAAGCTGATGTGCATCCTGATCATGCTGGTGCTGCAGCCTGTCTCAGAGGAAGGAGGCCTCCAGCCTGGGGTCATCACCCCCAGCCATCCCTGGAGTTCCTCCCAACTTCCTCTGCCCTCACTCCTCCCAATCCCGTATCCTTCAAGCGGGGCGCGGGGGGTGGGGGCGGGGGGACACGGCCTCTCCTTCCCTTCACTGCCAATGCCACCAACAGAGAGGTCTACGCTCACTGTCTCCACTTCCCTTCTTCCCCTTCTGAAACCCATGCAATCTCTTTCTGCCTTTGCCACTTCCACGAGCTGGTCTCTGTAAGAGCCCCCAGGGTCTAACTAACTGCGCAGCCGACACCACTGACCATTTTACACTCGGCCTCTCCCACGGTCTCCCTGGTGCCATTCCCAGCAGCGTCTCCTGCACACTCCCTGGCCACCCCTGTCATCCTTGCCTCCGTGCCTCCTCATCCCCACCTCCTTCAATCACACCGTCCCCTAGGCTGGGCCTAGATGGGACAGCCGTGCCGTTCTGCCCTGCCTTGACGCTCAGGGGTGGCCTTCCCTGGGCTCCTGTCACATTTACACGTGACAACTGTCACCTGTGTAACTGGACTGGCCTGGGCCGTGCCCCACGTGCTCTCTGTCGCTGCCAAGGAGCCTGGCATGATGCTCAGTCACCACCCACCCTCACTGCAGCCTTCGCTCAGGAAAAACCTGGGAGAACTTCCTTCTCTGGTGACAGGCCCGGCTCGTGCAATAATCAGGATGAAAACAGAGTCCGAAAAGGGAGGAGGGAAGTGGGCAGGCCCGTTGGCCTCAAGCAGGGCATGGGGGGCTCCCCTTTTGATCTCTCCTCAAACGAAAACATTCCGGAGGCTCGGGAGGGGAAATCAAGTAGATTCCCAGGAAAATCAGCGAGAAGGCAGAGAAGCCGCATCTGACAAAGTGCCGAGTGAGGCGTCCGGGGTGGGGGTGGGGGGGCGGCCTCACCCCGGGCCCCGGGTCCGGCTTCCCAGGCAGTCTTTTCCCAAGCATGCATGTGGGGTCTGAAGTTGGTACAACTTGCCATATGATACTAGTTTTTACTCTGAAATCAAAGAATCTTGGTATTTTCTCTTATGTATGTACTAGGCAGCATCAAGTTGCAAGGACAGGTGCCCGGAAAAGCTTGCTTTCATCCAGCACTTTTTCCTGTCCCTCATTTTACTTTCTCCTTCTGATGCCAAGCGTTACATTCATGTATATTTTTGAGCATCTCATTTTTGCCTTTTGAAGACTTCACAATGGTTTCCAACCTTGGCCACTCAATGGCATCAGCCAGGGAGCTTTAAAAAATACTGAGCCCCCCCAACCACCCCCCACCCCCGATTCCTGCCCCATGAGATTCAGTGGAATTGGTCTGAGGTGCATCTGTGCACCCAGATATTTAAATGCTCCCGGGTGATTCTAATGTGTGGCCACAGCTGAGAACCACACAGTCCGACGACTGAGAGATTGTGGCTCGACTGGAAACCATCTTTCGGGGCTCCGTTAAGCCAGGAAGTATTTGTCTTTTGCTGCTTCTGTGTCCCACCATCATTGGTTTCCAGTCCATTCTGCTCTCCAAATGGGAATCCACTCTTCCTAAGCGATCCTGGGTTTTGCTTTGGGGGTCACTCACCTCGTAGGGCTCCTTGGTGGGCCTGCACTTTTCTATCTGGTAGAGCTGGGTCTTGTAGCAAATGCTGTCCTGGATGTCAGATTTCTATCAGAGGAGAAGGGGGGGGAAGCACGGCATAACTCACAGGAAACAGAAATGTCCATTAAGTAGTCATTCATTTTTAAAGCAGCGCTTGGCGGAGAAAGTGTCAAAAGTGGTTGGCAAGCCAGTTAATTGCGATGCAAAGCCTCATCCGAGGATGGCCTGCAGGCGGGATGCCGTAAGGCGGGGAGGCCCAGACCCAGAGTCAGGCAACCTCCTATTGTTGACCCTGGACACATCACCTCTCCTTGCTGGTCTCAGATTTTTCATCAGTGCAATGAAGGCTACTCTAAGATGTGAAAGCAGAAACCAAATACGTGAGCTAGAAAGAATAACTTATTTTACTGACCTATTAAACAGGATATGGACCTTGCTTATTGGCTTACTGAAAAACAAGAAGCCTCATCTGCCCCACCCCCCAGTGAGTCACAGAAATTCATAATACAGCTCAAAGATGATGGCAAACCGTATCTAAGATGATCTAGGTGCATGACTGATGTGCAATCGTGTCTGGAGACGGGTGAATTAAATGACTAATTAGTTTGCCAACCAACAAATATTCACGGAATGGCCTTACATAAGGCTCCAACATAAAGTCCACGCTTCTTGGTTTTAGGAAGAAGAAATGACAACCAAGAGAGAAAAGGAGAAATGACAAATAATTAAGGAATAATTAAGGTATGTATTTTACTTTTTAGTTCACTAGTTTCGGTTTTAAAATTATACTTGGGCTGTTGGTAATTGGTTGATGAGATTAATAGCTGGGACAGTGCATACCATGCAATTAAATTAGCCATGTGTGGAAATTATGGAGCAGACCAGCTGTCTGTGGGAATTAATTCACTCCAGTTAAAAGCAGCCCCTCGCCTAGACGCTGGTTCTCAGACCAGGTATGTCCTGTGATTGAAGGGTTAAGTGCAAAACAGACACAATACAATAAAAACCTTCTGCAGCGAGAACCACATTAGCTGAGTTTCCAGGGAACGTTCTTGGTACCCAAAGACTGGCTCGGCTTTGCAACGCTTGCGTGCCACCCCAATGCCGAGCAGAGTGCAGCAGCAGAAACAAGCAGATGGCAAGAAACAAAGACAAATCAAGACGCAGCCTAAGAGCTTTAGTGATTGTTTAGGAAGAGTGTGAGTAACCAAAGTTTATATCTGTACATGTGGAGGCAGACAGAGGAAAGGAAATATTTTACAAACTAAAGTCCCGGGGCGCCTGGGTGGCTCAGTCGGTTGAGCTTCAGGCTCTTGGTTTTGGCTCAGGTCATGATCTCAGGGTCGTGAGATCAAGCCCCACGTCGGACTATGCACTCAGTGTGGAGTCTGCTTGAGATCCTCTCTCTCCTTCTCCCTCTGCCCCTCCCCCTGCTCATGTGCATGCTCGCCCACTCACTCTCTCTGTCTAAAAATAAACAAATGAATCATAAAAAAATAAATATATAAATGAAGTCCCTCGGGGTGCCTCGCTGGCTCAGTCAGCAGAGTGTGTGATTATTGATCTCTGGGTTGTGAGTTCAAGCCCCACGTTGGGTGTAGAGATTACTTAAAAATAAAATCTTAAAAAAACAACAAAACAAAAAACCCCAAAAGTCCCTCCATCTCATCGATCGGCATCCAAAGAAGTTCTGCCAAAAGAATGTTTGAATCGGCTAGCTTATTTAGGAAAGTAGCAATTTCACCCTTTAAATATGGAACTGTGAATTTGATAGCTTCATGGAGACACTTTCTAAAAACTAATTTTTGAACAACAGTCATCGTTTGAAAAAAAAAATCAGTGTGTTGATCCTCTTTTCTTCCTTTTACTCGACAGCTATTTAAATTCTCAACTACTGTCTTCTACCACAGTGGTCCCCAAATGGTGTGACCTTGAACCCATATAAGTGAAAAAGGTATAGGAAGGCACCTATAATGTATGCATATTTATTTACAACTATAAGTATGTACCACTGTACTAACAGATCACGTACATGATAAAATATGTATCAAATAGAATTTAAAAGGATAAGATAAGAAAGAAACATGGGGCATGTGGTCTCACAAAAAGGAAATGGGAAGCAGCTTCAAGTCCAGTATCTTTTAAGCTCATCATCACGGGAGAACAGAGAACCTGGGCATGGTACAAGAGATTTTCTTACTCCTTATCACATAATAAAATGATATAAAAAATACACTGTGTCACAGCACCTAGGTGACGCAGTCGCTTAAGCGTTCAATTCTTGGTTTTGGTTCAGGTCCTGATCTCAGGGTCATGAGGTCAAGCCCTGCATCAGGCTCTGAGCTCAGAATGGAATCTGCTTAAGACTCTCTCCCTCTGCCCCTCCCCCCAGCACTTGTACGCACACACACACGCGCTTTCTCGCTCCCAAATAAATAAATAAATCTTTAAAAAAAATACTCTGTCAAGGGTCCTGTCTTTCTGGCCTCAACTTCTCTCCTACGGTAGCTTTCCTGCAACTGTGACACCATCTCTAACGTCCAGTCTCAAAGCTGCGTATTTGTCCCCATCAGAAGCGTCATCCCATCACTGCGGACGCAGGGCATGCTCCCCACCCCGCCGTAAAACACTGTTCTTATTTTTAAAAGCCTTTTACTGTTGAGAATGCTTCTCCTCGTGTACATCTTTCCTTTGGCGGTTCACCCAAAAAGTACTTCTGTGGATAATTTCCCATTGGAGCAAAATCGAACAAATTCCCTAAGCTGAGTCAGCTTAGAAACATCTGCACTCTCGTCCAACTGTTTAACAAACCTCCCAATGAGCTTTTTGGTCTATTCAGCAACATTTTCTAGACATCTCCCAAATCTATTTGCTAAAGAGACACACTCTGACCATCTTGCCTTCTGGGCATTATTGTGTGGTCCTTTCTGCCATGGCAGGGAGAATATCATTTCCCCAACTGTAGGTGGATTTTCATCTTCAGTGCTAATAGGGAAACCTCACAAAAGGTTTCTAAGCCTATTGTTTAGTGGAATTTTTCGAAACACTGGGTTGGCTATCACATGACTTTAAATTGCACTGAAAAAAAAAAAAAATAGCGCACTGAAAAAGCTCTAGAAGCTCTTCATGTTCTGTTTTCCAAATGTCTTCCTAACCGTGACAGCGCCATACCATCAGATCCCAAGGTGCCATGTACACAGGGTGAGGGTCGCTCTTCGTGACAGTGGATTTGCAATCAAATTTCCAATGGGCTTTCTGACAATTCTGAATCTCTCTAACAGGCTGACTTCCTATCAGAACCGGTCAGCCTCCACTGTTCCGAGTAGGAGAAACAGGAGTGGTATGCAGAACCATACTGCCTTCGATCAAGTTTTCCATGCCGAATTATTATTTTTTTTTAATTTTTTTAAGATTTTATTGATTTATTTGAGACAGAGAGAATGAGAGACAGAGAGCATGAGAGGGAGGAGGGTCAGAGGGAGAAGCAGACTCCCCGCCGAGCAGGGAGCCCGATGCGGGACTCGATCCCGGGACTCCAGGATCATGACCTGAGCCGAAGGCAGTCGCCTAACCAACTGAGCCACCCAGGCGCCCTCCATGCCGAATTATTAAGCAGAGAGAGATGATTTAGTCAAAACTAGATACCGAAGCATGTACATTCCTTCCCCAGGCATAGATGAACTGCTTGTGGCAGAGGGACGAAGGTGACCAAGGCATGAGGATACCTCACCTGTTGCACAGGACACCTACTCTCTGACGCCCAGACTGAAGGCACCAGGGCCAAGCTAGTAAAGCTCAATTTCATTTTACTTTCCAGAGAAGTAAATATAAATAATGGCTTCCTCATAAATCATGCTTTAGAGATAAATGCTTGAGAGGCGTTGCTCCCCAACTTTTATGACCACAGAAGTCCCCGATGCCTTTAACATGGGAACCCAAGGAGCTCAGAGGCAGACAGAAAACGCAAGAGAGAAACTGGAGGGGAAAGTGGCTTGAATCTCTCACAGTGCCGCCCAGGGCTTACCTCTGTGGGAGGATATTTGAAAAACACCTCAGGTAAGAAGCGTTAGCTACCTGAGAAGCAGGTTTTGCTACTATTTTATCCCACATTCAGAAACTCAGCCTCCCATTTAGTTTAAATTAACAGCTCAGATCAAGTGTCAGCAACTGAGAAACACTCTAGGTTTAAGAGCTCCTTTTTCCACGGGGAGCAGAGAAAACTGCCACTAGGGCCCCACTCACCCCTGACAAATAGCGCTCGAGTTTCTTGTTTAAGAGGAAGTAGATGGCGAGGATGTGGCAGGCGCGGTTGGAGAGCACAGTGTTGATCACGTCACTGTTCTTGTAGCCCAGCTTCTCCGTCATGTGAAGCACCACACTTGGGCTCAGGTCCTCCAGGGAAATCCTGCCCAGCAGAGAGAGCACCGGTCACCTCTCCACCTCCACTGAGGGGCTCCAGGGCCTCCGCAGTGATGCTCACAAACATGGCGGCACAAAGCATCCACCGCCCCCCACCAATCAGGGCCCCTATGAACAATCGTGTCCATCCATCCATTCATTCATTCACTTGACTTTTTTATTATGAACAATGTCACACAGACAGAAAACTAGTGAGAACAGTATAAATACCCTTTGTGTACCCAACACCAGAATACACCACTGTTAATACTTTGTTCTATTTTCTTCATTTATTTGTTTATTTAGTGCTCAAGTATTTTAAATCACAGGCATCGTGACCTGAAAAAAAAAATAGCGCACTAAAAAAGCTCTAGAAGCTCTTCATGTTCTGTTTTCTAAATGTCTTCCTAACCGTGACAGCCCCACACCATCAGATCCCAAGGTGCCATGTACACAGGGTGAGGGTCGCTCTTCGTGACAATGGTGCACATCCCAGTGTGTACCTTTAAGATCCAAGGACATCTCCTACAGAATCACAATACCATTCACATACTCAATGATTTAATAATTTGTAATAATTTCTTAGTATTCTCTAATATCTAGACTATATTCAAATTTCCCCCAATTATCCCTGAATTGCTTTACAATCTGGCACTCTTTTCTAAAAATGTGTTTATTGGACATGGGTAGAGCCCACACTTGAGCTGGATGTAAGTTGGGCTGGGAAAGGAGCGCATTCAGGAGCCAACCCAGACTGTGTTGAAGGAACAGTGTGAGATCCCGCATTCACAAAGAGGGAACTGGGGGCTCGGCCATAAAGTAGGGTGCTCTCGGAAGGCAGATTAAAGCTTCTTATGAAGATAAACTCCTTGGTTAGGAATGAATGCCTGCTATTCATTTATCTACTCATCCACTCGTTCGTTTATTCATTCCTTCAACAAGTCCCTGTTTTGTGGAGTCAACACTGCAGTGGGGAACAAACGAAATAAATTCATTTAGCCTTCATGAAAATCTTATGAGTAGGTACTATGTTACAGATGGAAGAAACTGAGGCCCACACCTGGGAAATGACTTGCCTTGGGATCCCATAGGCAGGAAGGAGGAGCCCCAGAATTCAAACCCTGGCAGCCTGGCTCAGAGTCTAGATAGATGCTAAACCTCTACACTCAGCAGCTCTCAAATAAACAGACACGAGAAAGGGCTATGGAGAACAACAAAATAGGCTGAGGAGCATAGAGTGTGTGTGTGATGATAGGAGGGGTACATCATCAAATAGAACATTCTAAATCCCTTAAGAGAGATATAAATAGGGCACTCTGAGCAGAAGGCAAGCACACCCGGCCAGAGAGCTCTGTAGCCCACCAACCCTCCACCAAGGGTCCGAGGACATTTTTTATGGGACCTTGGACCATAATACCCTGAGAAACCACACAGGACAAGTCCATAATGATACAGAAGAGGAAACTGACTTGCCAAATTTACAGGCCAGCTGAAAAGGGCAGCAAGGGCAGACCTAGGTTTGCGGACCATCTTCCACCCACCGGTATAACTTATAGCAGCACCCCCTCGTTAGATACGGGGAAGTGCCATCCAAAGAAAATGCACCCAAGGAACCTCAAAATCCGCCTCCCCCTCCTTGTTGGGGGGGGTTCGGAATGACTAGCGGTAAAAATAATGTTTGTTAAAAAAGAATACAATTACTTGAAGTTTGCCAAAGCACTTACTAAAGCAGAAGGCTCGATTTTGGAAACTACCCAGTAATGACTGTGTGGGCGTGGCCCTGCCCCTGGCCAATCAGACCATGGCCCTGTGCCTTGTCCTTGGCCAATCAGACCATGGCCTCATGGCCTCACCCCTGGCCAATCAGATCACGGCTGCATGAGCTGCCCCTGGCCAATCAACCGGCCGCCACCCTCGGCAGCCCGCCCCCCGCTACCCGCAGCAGGGCCCCAAGAGAGAGCGCTGCGGCAGAGGGGTGCCACCAGGGTGGGGCTGGGGGGTGGAGGTGACAAGGGGGCAGTAAGCAGGGGCAGGCACCCCATCTCGGCCCTTCTATAGCCATTGTCTTCAGAAACACGAGAGCTCTGCCAAAAGACACTGTCGACTCTGTTGACTGAGAGTACTAAACATTTTCAGTAAGCAACGTGTATATTTGGAAGTCTATATCGGTTACTTAATTTTGACTATCTCCCCATGTTTGGACACTAGTAAAACGTTCCAGAACCCCAGGTATAATTCTGAGTAAATCTGCATTAAATAACCTATTCTACCAATTTGGCCTAATTTCACCCTGTTGCCAATGACCTCCTTTCCCTCCCGCCCACCTCCAGAGCTAACTGGATGGTGGGAGACTGTCCAGGCTCGAGCAGGGCGATGGAGGAAGGCAGCCAAGGTTACCTCCCTAAAAATATCTGCTTCTAGCACACAGGGAGGCTGGCCCGTGCACAGCAAACTGTTGACTGACTGGCACGCATATTTATTATAAAAAGTTGACTTTTAAAGTTATTTTCCTCTTGCCTTTTGAAGATCAACTTGGAAGCCCAAATGACTTAACAGAAGGCTTTACAGAAGAGTGATACAAAACATAAGCCCTGTATTTCGCTCTTTCCCCAAAGTAAAACATTTTTAACAACATCTAAAATAATGAAATCTGAGGCTAGGTTTGTTGGGAAGCTATAAAATATACTTTATAATACAGTCCATATTCCTTTCCCTGATCACATGCTCTGACTCCATTTATCTGTGCTCTGGTCAAACCAGAAAAATAACTATCAAAAGCACTGATTCTTTCTTTCTTGCTTGCTTTTTTTTTTTTTTTTTTTTTTTTGCCTTACACATTTTTTAAAACCAAGACTGTAAAAAACCTACCTCCCGCAAGAGTTCAGATTTCTGGTTTTGGTACTTTAAAACGAACATTGATTTGCCTCTGGTACAAAATG
This sequence comes from Neomonachus schauinslandi, assembly GCF_002201575.2. Taxonomy (NCBI): domain Eukaryota; kingdom Metazoa; phylum Chordata; class Mammalia; order Carnivora; family Phocidae; genus Neomonachus; species Neomonachus schauinslandi. The sequence continues at coordinate 12,605,571 of NC_058403.1, forward strand.
AGCAGTGGGCCTTGTATAAACAGAAGATAGTAAGTGGCTGTTTTCTTCAATAGACATGATCTTAACCATTTTCACAACCCAGCTAGTTCATGTGCAGCCTTTATGCTTCTGACCAAGTCCAAAGGCAAAAAAAAAATGGCCAATCTGGCAAAATCCAGTACAGGATCCTTGAATTTGGTTTAATCTACAAATGCCTGACTACCACCTGTGGAAAAGCTATAGAATGAGGCGCCACGGTAGGATTCTTCGTGAATGAGGATGCGGCCAACAAGGAGGGGGAGGCTGTATTTCTAATGCCAGCTCCGCTTCCTTCCAACAGCTGCCACATTCGGTGGATTGATTATGCTCATTTAGGCAGTGATTACATTAGCTTAATGACTCACGTGGCTGCCACCAGCATGCCCTCCTCTAGCAGAAAGCATACCTGTGCGCTGCCGTCCTTCGTGAGCATTGGTAATGAGCCATGGCTCCCCGGCTTTGCTTTCCGTCTCACCTTGAGGTAATATTTCTGGTGTCTGTTTCAGACACGGGCCAAGTGGAGCCAGTGGTGGAAACCAGCAGTCTATTTCCAGGTTCCCCTGGTAACCTAGACTTGGTTTAAATTACCTCTCAAGAGTCAAATGCTAGAATTCTAGATGGCAACGGAGTGAAACTACCTCATCCATACTCAGAGTGAGTGTAAATTTGGTTCAGTAGCATGGATGCAAACTCCACCTGTGGCCTCTTAAAGTTCTTCTAGAACTTTCTCCCCAAGACAGAGCCCTGCCTGCCCATCCTATTTGGAGAACTCAGTGTGACAGCTTTCCTATGGCTTGGTGGATGTTTCCAGACCCTCCTGGACATTCTGAAAAATATCTGTCCCCCTCATCAGTGGTCCTTGTTCTCATCTGGGCTTCAGACTACAGTGAGCAGGCCCAGGCCCTAGAGTGTGGGTCCCAGAACTGGAAGGTATTTGACCCATGTGGTCTTCATGTTTGCTGTAAAGGAACCAAGGTGAGGGGCCTCATGCCTTCACTCAGGGCAGTTAACAATATGTCAAATGAGTAGGAAGAAAGTACAAGGAAATGCTTTCTTGTACTTGTTTTCAAATCTGTAGTCAGTGCAGCAGCAATGGCGACGTGTGGGCCACCACGAGGTGCCCCTCAGGGTTTCCACGCTGTGGATCCCCGCCTGCGAGCCTTGCCTGAAGCATCCTCCTCTTGGAAGCTGCTAAGGTGAAGCCTTCACAGGAAGTCCACCGGGAATCATGGCCTGAAGCAACTGTCTCTCCTTCTACCGCCTTTTCTTCTTGCCCCCACCATTCTGAGCAGGGGACTCGGGGCTAAACTAAACATCGGAGCAAAGAAGCAGCAGAAGAGGGGCCCGAGGGGTGGTTTGAATGGGGAGAGGGCCAATCCCACTGGATTCTGCCTGAGGCTGGTGGGAGAACCCAGGAATGGATCTCACACACACTCAAATACAACCAGATACCATCACAGACATGCTCACACACACACACACACACACACACACACACACACAC
>NC_058403.1:12607102-12685601 GCF_002201575.2 Neomonachus schauinslandi
CACACACACACACACACACACACACACACACACACACTCAGGCCACAGCTAGTCTGAACGGTCCCTTTGTGTGAATTAGAAAGAGGTGCCACTCCGTGAAGATGTAAGCCCCCGGAGCAAGAATGACAAGGGGAATGTGGTGTGGATTCCAGCCTCCACCCACCCTCTGCTGGGTGCCCCGTGCAGGGCACAGTCTGCACAACCACATGGGATGTCCCCCTCTACCCTTCCTCTTGTGCACTGAGGTGGGCCTGTCCCTGGATGTGTGGGCACAGAGTGGGGGATGGGCAGCCAAGAGAAAACGCAGCTTTTCCTTGAATCATGTACTGCTTCCTGTCCAGAAGTATTCAGGGCTCAGGAGGCAGCCCCATCTGGCCTGAGAAGGGGTCCCTCTGTGTGTACTTACCTGTTGGGATAGGTGACATTACATGGCACTTTGCCCGTGTAATTCTCATTAAGCCAGCGATTCGCCAGTGCTTGCTGAATATTGGGCCTCTTCACAGGATCTGGTTCCAGGAGAGAGCGCAGGAAGTTGATGGCACCTGGGAAGACATTAGGCAAACATACCCATGTTACAGGCTGAACGCAGATGCCACCGAGACTCAAGGTAGGTGGTCCACCCCCGCTCCTGAGTCATGGCCAGCACTGGTCTATTCCCTGGATCTCCGGGTGCCTCAAGTCCAAAGAGTTTAAGATATCTGTCCAAGGGTACACGGTTAAGCAAGACCCAATTCGGGTCTCCCCATGCCCTGCACTTCCCAGGACAACCTGTGGTCTGATCTTGCGGCCCATCTCTAAAGGTGAGCCCAAGAGCTGTTCTATTTCCATGCTTGAAGGGATAAAAGAAAGTAAAGAGAAAATGCTTGTTCTCAAGGTGGTTTTTTGAGGAAGTACTCAGAAAGGAACCAGAGGGTAAAGGCACTCTGAATTCTACCCTCTAACTTGCCTCTCACCATGTGACACACAGAGTCTCAAGAGACCAAGGGAGGTCCTGCTTTCTTTCTGGCCTTTTTTTTTTTTAAAGAATTGGGGAGGGGGCGGGGAGGGGCAGAGGGACAGGGAGAGAGAGAATCCTAAATAGGCTCCATGCCCAGCACGGAGCCCAACGTGGGGCTCCATCTCACAACCTTGAGATCACGACCTGAGCTGAAATCAAGAGTCAGACATTTAATTGACTGAACCATCCAGGCACCCCTTGTTCTTTCTTTTAAAGCCATTTTGCATGGCCGTCCACTTAGTCCCCACACCCTAAACAGACAGCACAGTACCCAGACCAGCCAGAGCCCACGCCCATGCAGCCAAGCCAGTCAGAGAGCCAGCTTCAGTGAAAGTGTAAGTCAACTCTGTAACAGCCACCCAAGTTTTAAATGCCTACTTTGTGTACAAAGTTCCAGTAAGCACCACACTATAAACCCATGTCTACTTGATAGGCCCTTTCCTTTTGTGCTCTCCCTCAAAATGAAGGGGCTGCTTGGGCAGAATGTATGCCAATCAAGTTTGTCCTTATTTTGCAGCTGACTCAAGTTTGCTGTGGTCACATCAGTTATGCTGAGCATGGTATGTAAGGAAAAAATATGAGAAGCAACTGACAAACTATAAAATCCCTCCAGCCCCCTTTCCTTTCCATCCCAGGCAAAAATGATTTTCAAATGCCCTGGGCCTCCTTTCATTAGACGAATATTTAACAAAGTACCTGCTGTCCATCCAGGCACTAAGGTTCATCTCTAAGTAGATATTTGCATCCTTGAAGATTATAACAATGTAAGACAACTGCATGACATGGGGAAACATGTGTATAATGCACAGGAAGGTCACAGGCTCCAAAACTGCTAGCAGGAGAATACGCATGAACACATATGGACAAAGAATGCCAGGGATTACTTTGAAATGAAGATGGTCTGTCTTGCTTGAGTTGTGGGATTATGACTTTCTTTTTATTCTATGCTCCTTCTCTTACAGAGCATGGTCATATTGTCTTGGCACTATAAAAAATATCCTTTTATGTAGCTTTGTCCATGATATCCAATTTCCAGTAGACCAAGTAATAGACTCCAGAACAGAGTCCTAATTTGCTTGGTTCCCAAACTTTTTTTTTTTTTTAAGATTTTACTTATTTATTTGAGAGAGAGAGAGAGCGTGTGCTGGAGAAGGGGCAGAGGGAGAGAGAATATCCAAGCAGACTCCTGCTGAGCATGGAGCCCGATGCGGGGCTTGATCCCACGACCCATGAGGTCAAGACCTGAACCAAAACCAAGAGTTGGACACTCAACCGACTGAGCCACCCAGGAGCCCCAGTTCCCAAACTTTTCTATCCTTCTCTCCAAAGTTATCTTTCAGTTTTCTAACATAATCTAACCTCTCGAAGAAAAGTCACTTTCTCACAAGCTTTTAGTTGTCATTCTAATACTGTTCTTACAGAATGGTAGGTGTTTTCTGTCAATCCATTTTCTGCAGGGTAGAAATCAAGCCATGAAAAGAGGAGCTGATGGTGATGGCAGAATCCACCCAAAAGAAACAATTTTTACTTGCTCATGCCACCAGGTAACTCCCCCAGTGGGTTCCCATCCAGTTGCTGTGGTCACCAGAAAGTCATTTCTCATTAAGAATGGAGTGGGTAGGGCGCCTGGGTGGCTCAGTTGGTTAAGCAACTGCCTTCGGCTCAGGTCATGATCCCAGGGTCCTGGGATCGAGTCCCACATCGGGCTCCCAGCTCAGCAGGAAGCCTGCTTCTCCCTCTCCCACTCCCCCTGCTTGTGTTCCTGCTCTCGCTGTCTCTGTCTCTGTCAAATAAATAAATAAAATCTTTAAAAAAAAAAAAAAAAGAATGGAGTGGGTAAAAAATATACGTGCAGACGCCAGCTTACTCATGAGGTACATTTAATACTCTTAAGTTTTATAGCTGGGTCTCCAAATAAAACTTTCCTAAAATATTCTTCAATGGTCTGAAAAGCAAAGAGATCTCAAAAAAAAAAAAAAAGACGAAGAAGAAGTTCCTCTTTCTGGAACCTCTATCTCCCTTCTCTCGACTCCCCTACATTGCGAGCGTCATCTGGATGCCTAATCAGGGCCATCTATTGGTCAAATAAAAAAGATGTGGGCTTCCTCCGTTGAAATGTGGAGGCTGTGAGTTCAGGATGTTTCTGAGACATCTCTGTCGCTTACCCTCAAAGGACCTGTACAACCCAGGCTACTGCCAGGCTTTTTCAGAGTATGATTAACCCAAAGAGCTAAGAACGGACTGGATGTGCATTTCTGTTCTATTTTCAGAACCACGCACTCGGCATCTTCACAATTTGCTGATGAGCACAAGCAATTTTAGTTCTAATCTCTACTGATGAATTTTATTTCTTTGGACATCACCAACATGGCATTCCTATCCAGGAAGGACTTTGAAAATATCAGGAGAGTTCTTTGAAGTTTGTCTTAGGATCCTGAAAATCCCTAGGTTTCATGAGCAAAAGGGATTAAAATTCTCCATTGTCCTGGAAAGCCATGGTGGGCCCGGCCTCTCATTGCTCTCTACCCTTCTAAGCTAGTAACTGGGGTCTCCATTCAGGCCCCAGGGTAGGGATGACCCGCACAGAGAGCTCTGCCTCCTTGCTCCACATCGCACATGGCATGCACTTCTCCAGTGCGAAACCCACTTCCCTCCATGCGGAGTCTGCTTTCCATAGTCTGGACTGGTTTGTGTGAGCACCTTGACACCGTGCCTAGGGAAAAGGCTACAGGACACAGACAAAGCCAATCGGACGTGTAGCCCAGCAGATGCAAATGGGAGTCCTATCCGCACCCCAGTCTCCTTCCTTATCACCTCCGAGGCAAAAGCAGCAACGACAATTATTTGACAGTTGAACCTTCTCACAGATCCCCGTTGGCACTGGCTCTCCCCTTGCGCCTTCGGCTTCACTTCCATGACTTCATGGTACAAAACCCTCCTGGCTCGGAAGTGACTGTTTGGAATATGAAAGCACATCACTGAGAAGTAGAGATGTAAAGATAAGCTGTCTGAAAAATGTGTAAGCCATGAAAGGCATTCCCAACTCTGCGATTCGCAAGTGCCAACAAGCAGAAAGAGACTGTCTAGAAGTGAGAATTGGAAAGGGCCCAGAAGCTTAAGTTTTCAAACCACGTGGTAGAGATGAGGGGCAATTCTTCAAAAGCATGCAGAAAGGACTCACAAGGGCAGTAACGCTGTCCTTTTTTTTCAACTCGGCAAAAATTCTCCCAACTCAGGGCGCCTGGGTGGCTCAGTCGGTTAAGCAACTGCCTTCGGCTCAGGTCATGATCCTGGAGTCCCGGGATCGAGTCCCGCATCGGGCTCCCTGCTCAGCCGGGAGTTTGCTTCTCCCTCTGACCCTCCTCCCTCTCATGCTCTCTGTCTCCCATTCTCTCCCTCAGATAAATAAATAGAATCTTAAAAAAAAAAAAAATTCTCCCAACTTAATCTAAAAAAAGAGTACTATTATACAATAGATGTATAGAGATCATTGCAAATATGAGTGATAGAATCATGAAATTAAAGATGTGTTGGTGAGGGGCGCCTGGGTGGCTCAGCCAGTGAAGCGTCTGCCTTTGGCTCAGGTCGTGGAATCAAGCCCCACATCGGGCTCCCTGCTCAGCGGGGAGTCCGCTTCTCCCTCTCCCTCTGCCCCTCTCCCTGCTTGTGCGCGCGCGCTCTCTCTTTCTCCCAAATAAATAAATAAATAACATCTTGTAAAAACATGAAGATGGTGTTGGTGAGAGGCTTAATGAAACAGGCCATCAGAAGGCCAGGGGCTCACCTCTGAAACCGAGGTCATTCACTGTGTAAACAAGGTAAGATGACCTGCACCCCTCCAGTAGCCAGACGGCAGCTCGGGGCCCCAGTGCATCGGGTCAAATCCTGTCCCTGAGCAGGTGGGAGGATCTGTGAGCTGCCTTCCAGAGCCACACACTTGGACAACCCAGGTCAGCAACCCAGATTCCCTGAGAATCTATTCTGTACAGACACCATGCTTGATACCGGGCAGGAAGCCCTCGTTGAGGAGAAATAGGAGAAATACTTACATATCCCAATAGTTTAGAAAAAAAAAAAAAGGTTAGGGGAGGAGTCCAGATACCTGAATTGGAAAATCAAATATAGAAATGCAATTCTTGGGGCGCCTGGGTGGCTCAGTCGGTTGAGCAACTGACTCTTGGTTTAGGTTTGGGTTATGACCTTGGGGTCATGAAATTGAGCACCGTGTGCTCCACACTCAGCAGGGAGTCTGCTTGTCCTTCTCCTCTCTCTTGAGAGCACAAGTGGTGCGGAGGGGCAGAAAGAGAAGGAGAGGGAGAGGCAGAGAAGCAGAATCCCCACCGAGCAGGGAGCCCAATGCAGGGCTCGATCCCAGAACCCTGAGATCATGACCTGAGCCGAAGGCGGACACTTAACCGACTGAGTCACCCAGGCGCCCTTAAATAAATAAAACCTTAAAAAAGAAGAAGAAGGGCGCCTGGGTGGCTCAGTTGGTTAAGCAACTGCCTTCGGCTCAGGTCATGATCCTGGAGACCCGGGATCGAGTCCCGCATCGGGCTCCCTGCTCGGCGGGGAGCCTGCTTCTCCCTCTGACCCTCCCCCCTCTCATGTGCTCTCTGTCTCTCTCATTCTCTCTGTCTCAGATAGATAGATAGATAAATAAATAAATAAATAAATAAATAAATAAATAAATAAAAGAAGAAGAAGAAGAAGAAAGAAATGCAATTCTTGCTTGTTCATGCTTGACAAATCAAGACAACAAAGTCCCTTAGGAATGTGAAGATCTTTAAAAAGCATACACACAGCTTAAGGCCAAAGTCAAAGCTGTCTGCTCAGAGCAGGAGCCAACCCCAGTGACGCTAAAATCGCTCAGAACATTTCTTATATATCTTCTTTGGAATTTCTTCTGGACTATTTTTTTAAACATCCTCGGAGTGGAGCTTTTACTTCTTTTTTTTTTTTTTTTAAAGATTTTATTTATTTATTTGAGACAGAGAGAATGAGAGAGAAGAGCACATGAGAGGGGGGAGGGTCAGAGGCAGAAGCAGGCTCCCCGCCGAGCAGGGAGCCCGATGCGGGGCTCGATCCCGGGACTCCAGGATCATGACCTGAGCCGAAGGCAGTCGCTTAACCAACTGAGCCACCCAGGCGCCCGAGCTTTTACTTCTTTAAGGTATATTTAATTTTCACAATCAGAAAACACATAGAGCCCAGCCTGCTAAGTCTGGGTAATATTACTGGGGTTAAAACAATGTTGGTTCTTTTCTTTTTAAAGATTTATTTATTTATTTGAGAGAGAGAGAGAGCACAAGTGGGAGGGACAGGGGGAGAGGGACGGAGAATCTCAAACAGACTCCACACTGAGCACACACAGATCCCAGGACCCTGAGATCATGACCTGAGCCAAAACTAGGAGCTGGAAGCTTACCCGACTGCACCACCCAGGTGCCTCAAAACAATGTCAGTTTTGAAGTAATGAGACTGACTTCTTGGGCTGCTAATCTCCCTGCCCTTACCCTGATGCGCAACCCACCCTGGGGACTACCACGGGCTGAACCACCTGTTTGTTCTTCCTCCCACAACCTGTGGCTCACACTCATGCCGTTCAATAGATGTTACTGCTTTTCTGCCTTTTAGACACACAGCAGGGTTGTATTTCCCCATTCCCCTTTAGTTGGGTGAAGCCATGCGACACGCTTTAGAAAGTTAGGAGTTATGAACACAACATTGCTGGGGGACTTCATTGCTAAGTGACAGATGTTCTAGACTTTTCTTTCCCTCCACACGGACCAGGTATGTTTTTTTTTTTTTTTTTTTAAAGATTTTATTTATTCATTTGAGACAGAGAGAATGAGAGACAGAGAGCATGAGAGGGAGGAGGGTCAGAGGGAGAAGCAGACTCCCTGCCGAGCAGGGAGCCCGATGCGGGACTCGATCCCGGGACTCCAGGATCATGACCTGAGCCGAAGGCAGTCGCTTAACCAACTGAGCCACCCAGGCGCCCTGGACCAGGTATGTTTGAAATGGTAGCTGCTCCATCAGTCTGGGACTCTGACTGACTAGAAGGGGCAGAATCCTCCAACCCTTGATCCAGTTCTCCACAGATGTGTGGCATGAATGAGAAATAAGTCTTTGTTGTCTTAAGCCACTGAGATTTGGGGGCTATTTGTTACTGTAGCATAGTCTGGCCTACCATGACTAAAATAATGAGAAGCATTTCTCCAGCTCCTCCGTGTCTCAGTGGTACTCAAAGGGAGCCCTGTCTGCCTTTTTTAGGCATGAGGGTACGAGAGATTCCACCCTCCCTAGCAAAGTACAGACCAAATTAGATCATGACATACAAGAATGCATTTCAGCCTGAATTCCATTTGGCAAGCTTCATGGATGCTTTATAAACTCAAGAGAAAAAATACATAACAGTAGTAAAATAAAAATGCTGTATTTTAAACCATGTATTGTAAGTTGAAATTAAATAATTACCTTTTTTGTTGTTGTTGTTGTTGTTGCATGCCTCATCTTAGTGAAGCTGAAGCTGAGTTTATTCTAAGGAGCCAATTAAATAATTGCCAGGGCCAACCTGAAGCCAGGAACTTGAAGTGAATTGTGACCCAAACAAAAGAACAAATTGTGCTAATTTACTGGGTCTGAAACCAAATCTTAGTGTGACCTGTTTACTGAAACGTGAACCACCTGAAGTTTGAGAATACTTGCCAAACACACCTGATGATTCAGTCTAATCAAGTAACTGAAACTACATATATTTAAAAGCTTTTGACAGGCTCAAACCTCAAATAGCAAAACAAATCACAGACCAAACTTGAATGAAAGTAATATTCCTTTACAGTGAATTGACTGAGGAAAGCACAATAGAAATGTGATTATAAATGCTTTTTTTCAAAGTCAACATTATAATATGGTGAGCTTTAAAACAATCAAGACTGCAATTATTTTTCCAAGATCCTTTCGATGTGTGTGTCTTGTGCAGAAGGAGGAAGTTAGGGGTTCAGAGTTATAATGAAAAAGAAAAGGACCAAGGTGAGATGAATGGTTGCTTACCCATGGGAAACTCAACCACACCTGAGTCATAGTTTAATCCTAGGACAAGGCCTAATACCATTTCTGCAAAGCAAATACTGCTTCATGGATGGACCAAATCTGGTAGGCATACAAGTCCTGGAACCCAGAATCCAGAGCAGCGGGCACCTTACCTGTGGAGAGCTGGGTGGGGAGGGGGTTCATTTCCTTGTCCACCATCTTCTGGTACAAAGCCCTCAGGCTAAAAGGCTCCACCGTGAAAGGCAGGGTCCCAGTCAACATGGCATACATGTTCACACCTCTGAAAAGAGACACACCAAAGCATGAGCCCAGAATGGGGCCCCCGGGAGAAGAAGACAAATAGGGCATGGGCTTGGCGAAGCTTCAGCCCTGGCACTTTCACGCTGACCTCAAGAGGCCTTCTTTCTAGAAAACTCGGCACCACAGTGAAGGAGCAAAAGTGAAAGGCATGGGTAAAAGCTTGCCTGTGAAGACTTGGACAATGGACCGTGGAGATCAAAGGAGTCTAAGGAACTTCAAGAGCTACCCCCTAAAGAAGGGAAACCATGTCCTTCCTTCTGGAAGGAAGTCCAGACCAAATTCTGTGAAAAATACCAGGAGCATGCTAGGAGCCTTGAGTAAAAGTAGTCTTGCCATTATGTGGTCTTCCAAGGATGGCTTATAAGGTGGAACCTGGAGGAAGCTAGACAAAAAAATAAAGGGCAAGACCCTGCACAGGGAGGCAAGCCACAGCCTGGCTGGCAGGTCTGATTACCTGTCAGTCCTTCGAAACAAAAGTCACATCCCCAAAACTGGCCTGTTGCTTTTCCCTTGAATTCTGTTTGTGCCTATAACTAGAGAATTCCCCGGGGGGCGGTTGGGGGAGGTGTCTCCTTCCGACCCTTATTTTTTATATTATTGTTCATTGTGAGATTCTGCACCCCCAGCCCTGGCCCCGTAGCTCAGATGTGGTCGGAATACCTTCTGAATGGGCTTAACTGCTTATACCCAAAGCCAACCTAGCGAATGGCAACATCTTCTTGGAGGACTTTTATTTTCCTGATGCGCAAACCTCATATCATCTTGATGAGATTTCCCGATGGGGATGAAATGCCTGTCTGCCCAGAGGTCTCAAGTGTTCAAATGTGCCCGAGGGAATATGTTTTAAAAACAGGCAATAGGATTTCCAGTCAAAACAAATCCAGTGAGGCTGAAATTAAGACCCTTGGGGCCCAGTTCCACTGAGGCGCCTGTGAATTACAGTGTCCCAGATCACGACAGGTACAGAGCCCACGGACTCCAGCCAGAAATCATTCTCAGATTGCAGACATAACTCTAAGATCCGGTGCCTCCGCTGTAACTCACAGCGGAGTTACGGAGACAGATACCTAAACATTCAGGCCGCAGACCCTTGCTGGCTGGCTCCCCACCCCAGGTACAGGTGCGCAGGGGTGAACCAGACAAAGCCCTGCCATCTTGGATTGTGGGGACGGACAGTCAACGAGTCAACAGATGACTCATCACAATCTTTTCAAGTGGCGGCAAATGCAGGGGGTTTAAGAAATGCATGTGGCTGCTTCCGACCACAGAGGCGTTCAATTAAGGGAGAAAAAAGTCTGTAGTAAGTACTTGAAGACAGGTGGCGTCTGGGGGGGAGGGGCGAGTATCTAAGTGCAAGGTTCTACGTCTTTGGGATGGGGATGATAAGCTGGGCAGACGAGATACGGAGAGAAGAATGAACCAGGCATAGGCAGAGCCATTTACAGGAGCCTTTCCCTGTGTGTTTGGTAGAACGCATTCCCCAGGACAAGAACAGATGTTGGGTGAATACAAGTTCTGCGGCCAAAATACTTGGGGAGCAGTCATCTGGTATTAAGTGGCTTTAAGGGGCTCAGAACAGGGAGCAGGAGCTTGGGGCAGTAAATCAGCACGCTGCTATTGGAGGCTGAGTGAGAGGGATGGCAGGCCAGAGAGAGACAGGCTAGTAAGTAATAGACATCGGAAGGAGCTGTGCCAAGTTGTCCACAAACCTGGAAAGCAGGACGAATGGTGGGAACAGTGACAGAACTGAAGAAGCTGGGAGGGGCGGAGACATGGAGCACTAGGGCTGGTAACGCGTTTGGGAACCTACCACGCGATGCTGCATTGTGGATATGTTCGAGCCAAAGCTAAACATCCTGGCTGGGAGGGTTCTTGGAGACCAACAAGAGAGAAAACTAAGAAGCCCCCCCCCCCACCCTCCCAGTTATAGAATTTCTGCATTCAAAGGGGTCTTGGACACCTGGCGTTTGTAATAGGAAACCCTCCCAGAACATCCACAAAGTTCTTGGGGGCTCCTGAACCACCTTCAAGACAACAGTTACCAACCTCCCCAATGCAGCTCATTCCATTTAGGGCAACTCTAGGCACGAGGAAGGCATCCCCATACTAGGCCATGGTCTCTCTCTCCTCCCCTTTGGTTGTGCAGCAAGACCAGTCTTCTCTGTCCCTGCTTGCTTCTGGGCACCTTCGTCTTGGTCGTAACATTCACACCTACAGCTGAAGAGCCTCGTTCTTACACAGTATCATTTCCCTCCTCCCACAGGTAAGTGTTTTATAATACCCAACCATACACTGTTTCTCAAACTGAAGTACATGGGACACGTCTTCAGGGGTTCAGCAGTTCTATTTTTGAGTTTCTTTTGCCGATATACTAAAACATCCTACAAGCCGCAACCAGGGCCATTGGACAGCCACCATATAAGCAAGTACACACTGGATTTCGGTGCTTGCTTTTGCATTTGTGTTTACCAACACACAACCTTTGCCAAAATACAGCACTCTTATTGTCACAGGCTAATAAGAAAGGAACAGAAATGGGACTTTGGGGTGGTTCCCAAAGTGTGCAGCATCACCTGGAAATGTTGGATCTGCAAATTCTTGGGCCCCGCCCCAAACTCACGGAATCAGAATCTCTGGGGATAGGGCTCCACAATCCAGGTTTTCACAAGCCCTCCAGGTGCTTCAGATGCAAGGTCAGGTTTGAAAGCCACTGGAAGGGTGAAAATGGCGGGGAGAATTGAGTGATCACATAGCAATGGGCCGACCAGCTCAGAGCGCCTGTGCCTAGGAAGGAGAAGTATGCCCAGACCCCTTAGAGCAATTCCATTCTCATGAAGCAGAAGCCGTGGCACCCAACTAATGCTGCTAATTTGAATATTTGGGGATTCTTTCAGTCTTGGTTATATTTAACTTGTAAATTAGTTTTGGGTTTTAATTTGTACAGGGCCATACATAAAAGGAGTTTAATTTTACATTCATGTACATTAAGCAAAATTTAAATAAAAATAACTAAAGTCAACACCAGGGGTTACCAAGAATGTTCTTCCTTTTCAAGAAGAGTATATAATACTTCAATTTGAAGAGTAGTGTCCTATGACCTTTTCTATTTCCCTTTGTCTTCAGGGGACACAGAGCTTCCTGTCACCGGTGGGATGCATAAAATCGTGCCACATGCTATAGGAGGTAGGACATTACAGTCATGGCAGGAAATCCAACTGAAGGATGTAATATGTAATATGAGGCCGGAGGACCAACTCTAAAACCTTTATGGAAGTTTCTTTCTTCAAGGCGCCTTTGAGACATCTCCTCGCCACCAGCTGGCCTCAAAAGATGACATTCTGATCACTGCCTTTCTCCATTATCTGTCTGGGACCACAGATAAACGTAACCGATGCTTATTTTAAAGACAGTGCTGGTGATCCTGTGCAGAGTACTCCAACCAGGATGGAGCGAGTGGTTTTTACAAAAACCGATTATTTTACCAAACTGACTCCAGAATTTCATTTCGCTTGGAGAGGTTTATTGTCAGCAAAAACAGTCGCAAGTCGTTAAAGAGGACCCTGCTGTCTCATCCAGGGTCTCTCCTCTACAAACCATGGGTAACAACAGTACCTACCTCTCAAGTTATATGAGGGTCAAATGAACTAAGCCACAGAAAGTACTAGATCCTGGGTCTGGTACAGACTCAGTGCCTGATAAATGTGATCTGCTTCATCACTAAACTTTTAAAAACCACAGATACAAAGCTACAATTATTATACAACTGTATCCTGTTATCAAATAATAATGGAAATCTATGTGAAGAGTCATCCCGTTCCAGGAGATTTTATGAAGAAACCAGATCAAGTGTCTTCATTCCTCTCCCCAGGCTTTTCATACATGTTTAATATCGGGATAAAGAGAAATCTCATCCCTCTGACATTTCAGAAGTATGTGAGAATGCCAAGGGAAAAATGTGGAATGCAGTTTATAAACCTCTGTAATCCCACAGAATTAGTAGGAGTCTCAAGATATGTTCAGAATTTCCTGATGTGTCTTTTGAAATATGGTCCAGGGACTTTCTAACATCTCCATGGCAGACATGGGGCCCCCAGGAGTCACAAATAGTTTTTTTGTTTAAGATTTTTAAATTTATTTATTAGAGAGCACGAGTGGGGAGGGGCAGAGGGGGAGGGAGAGAGAATCTCAAGCAGACTCCACCCTCAGTGCAGAGCCTGGCATGGGGCTCAATCCCATGACCTTGAGATCATGACCTGACGCGAAACCAAGAGTCAGACGCTTAACCAACTGAGCCACCCAGGCACCCCGAATTACAAATCGAGAAAAAAAGGGATGAGAGACTGGAATGAAGGACACAACAAACACACACTATGGGGGTTTTTCCAAACAGAAAGAAAGAAGGTTCAGCCAATTACTGGATGATAGAAAACCCAAAGGTACTGGCCAGTGTGGAATATGCTGGCGTCAAAAGGGAAAGATAAGGTGACAATGAAGAAAAGCAGGAATATGAGGGGATGGGGCCCCATGAAATATAAATTTGGAATCTTTGGGATTACGTCAGGAAGCCCAACGATGGTCGTCATGTTTTGTCAGATAATGAGATACTCCCTGGAGGAAAAGCTGGAGTGTCACCCATCATCCAAGAGAGGAAAAACAGAGGGCCGGACCGTCCTGGAGAAGTCAGGCAGCACCTTTAGCAGGACACAGGGACAAAGTAAGGGACAGAGCTGGGCTGGTCCCTGGGGGTGTCTGGCTACTGTTCCCAAAGAGCTGGTGAGCAGCATCCTCAGGAACTGCCCAGTTTATAACAGAGTGAAGCTGAGAGAACCTCCAGCTGACACACCTGGCTTCTGCATGATTCTTCAAGAAAGGAACTGCCTCCAAAAAATTAAAAATAACTCTCTGCCTAAAAGCAACATCTTTCCATCTTTCAGCACCAACTTTCACTACAAGTTCTGATTTAAAGTCTTGAAAGGAGGGGCGCCTGGGTGGCCCAATCAGTTATTGAGCATCTGCCTTCGGCTCAGGTCATGAACCCAGGGTCCTGGGATCGAGTCCCAAGTCGGGCTCCTTGCTCAGCAGGGAGTCTGCTTTTCCCTCTCCCTCTGCCTGCTGCTCTCCCTGCTTGTGCTCGCCCTCTCTCTTTCTCTCTCTCTCTCTCTGTGTATCAAATAAATACATAAAATCTTAAAAAATAAATAAAGTCTCGAAAGTAGAGTGGGAACAGATCTGTCCATTTGGAAAATCTCAAACTTCATGACCACTCCTTAAAATGGACTGTGTTCCACAAGAAATTACCTTCTTGTGGATTTTAAGACTTTTTCTTCCTTTTCCCTTCCTCCTTCCCCTCTTCTATTTTTAAATGCACAGGCTAGCTACAAAAAAAAAAAAAAGTCTGAGATTTTATAACTGAAAAATCTCAGAAGCTAAAGGAAATTTCTCTGTTAAAAGTCAAAAGCCCTAAGCTACCCAAAAGAAATCATAGGTCTCCTGTTTCCACCTCCTTCTCCTGCCATTTTGAGGGGGTATAAATGGAGAGAAAATGCTATTCTTCCCCATTTGACCACTGCAGTAGCTGGTGGTATCTGGTAGTATTTTTACAAAACAGAGTCTAAGGTCTAAATGCCTGAGCAGGGCTGCAAACAAGATGGCTTGCCTCAGCCAACTTGTCTACCCGAAGGGACAGCACTGGGGAGAGATTTTTTCCCACTAAGTGAAAAGAGATTCAGTGAGACTGGGACGGTGGTCTGGGTGTGTTGTACACGACCCTCCACCAGGCACCAGGTCTTCACATAAATGCTTCACCCACCCCAGGTACTCCCAGGAGAGCAAAGAGCAGCTTTGGTTGAAACGATATAGCATTTCCAATGTTTTGGGGATAGGACTCTCAATTTCTGTTTTCCTTACTCTTAGAGATTCACCAAAGTTCTCAAAAGAGCACAGTAATATTCTGAAAATAAAGTTAATTTTTATTCTGTAAGAAGTACATCTGCATTAGTGTTTGTTTGGTTTTTTTAATCAGCATATATTCCACTCTTAGGAAAAGTCAGTTAACCATAAAAACGGTTCACTACTACGGAATGAACATTTTTGGTTTCATGTCTGATATCTCAAAGTTCACTGGAGATGGACATATTCCAGTCATCTCGATTAAAGGTAAGACGCGAATGATTTGAAAGATACTCGTATATGAAAATGAAGACCACTGAAAATAGTGGAAAAGCCCCAAGACAGCATACATCATTTCCTACTGACATTGTTAATGCCTGATTCACTAGAGGAGGAGGGCCCTGGGGGCCCCATTCGTGGAAAGAGCTCTCCTTCCAAAGGTTTCCGTGAGTGACAAGCTGGTTTTCTTCCCAAGTCAGTCCCAGAAGTCTTGGAGAAAGGCCCCATCCATCCCTCAAGGTCCAAACCTCCGGAGGCAGAAGTTTCCTTTTGATTTGAGAAGTGAATTCTTCATTCTGTTGTTTCAGAACGATAAAAAGGGATGTTTTATAATACCAGTGTCTGACCCTGAAAGAAAATTGGTTCCATTTTCGCTCTCTTTCTTAAACGGCCTTTTAAATTAAATTCTCTTTGGGTTTTCCATTTCCAATTCTGCCAGCAAAGTCGTGGGCACCAAACAGAAACCAGACCAGTACCTCAGACACAACACCCCAAAGCGCTGGAAAATTAATCTCTTAAAGAAGGTTCTGAAGTTTTTCATTTTCTCCAGGATCGAGAATGATAGTAATCAGGTTTTCATACGTTCAAGACTCTGCATATGCTGTTCCCTCTGCCTGGAAATCTTCCTCTCCTCTCCTCCACCTGGCAAACTCCACTTTATGCCTCAGAAGGAGATTAAGCTCTCCTCTGATGGCTTCTTGAAATGACCCAGCTCTGCAGCTATGCCTCCCGACACGTCGGAATTATTTACAGGTAACACGCGTAGGTAAGTAGGCGTCTTAGTCGGCTCAGGCCACCATGACAGAATACCACAGATGGGGTGGCTCAGCCAACAGACGTTTTCTCACGGTTCTGGAGCCCGAGTCTGAGAGCAGGGTGCCAACATGGCCGGGCTGTGGTGAGCTCTCTTCCTGGTTTGCAGTCACCTTCGGGCTTTGTCCTCACCGTCGGAGAGCAAGCAAGCTCTCTGGAATCTCTCTCCTTAGAAGGACCCTTATCCCATTATGGGCACTCCACCCTCATGACCTCACAAAGGCACCACTTCCAATTACGTCACACTGGGGAATTAGGGCTTCAACGTATGGATTTTGGGGGGGCTTCAACGTATGGATTTTGGGGGGCTTCAATTCAGTCCATAGCAGTAGGTAAGTGTGTTCGATTGCAAGACAAAACAAAACAAAAACCCAAAGCCCACACATTCCTTACCGCTCCCCCCCATCACAGGGTGGAAATTTCTTTCTCTCCCCTTGATTCCAGGTTGGCCATGCAGCCTGCTTTGCCCACTGAAAGGTTAGTAAACATGACGCAGACGCTTCTCGAAAAGTGTTTATGCACTAGGGCTCGCCCTCTCTTACTCCCGGGGGACTCTTCCACCATGGCGTGAACGAAATTCTGCATATTTTGTGGCTTTCTTTGTTTCTGGTTTTCATACAGCCAGTAACTTCTTACCTACAGGTAGCAGCAATGCTTGAGAATTTGGATTTACATCGAACCATAGTGACTGGGTGGCTGATGGAGGCTTACGCTCCGTTGGGTAAGCGATGACCAAGAATTCCGTTAGTCTACTTTATTCGTCTGTTAGTGAACTTGACTTCCTGGGAAGGAGAATGGCTCTTGGGATCTGGAGTGGAGAGTTTATACTCATCAGTTTACTTCTGGCCTTTCCCGAGATTCCAGAGCTTAAACAACAGAAATTGATTTTCTCACAGTTCTGGAGGCTCGAAGTCCAAGCCGAGAGAGTCGGCAGGGTTGGTTCTTCCTGAGGGCTGGGAGGGAGAACCTGTTCCATGCTGCTCCTAGAGCTGCTGGTGGTTTCTGGCAATCTGGTGTTCCTTACCTCGGAGATGCAGCACCATGAGCTCTGCCTTCAGCCCCACACGGCGTCCTCCCTGTGTCTCTCTGTGTCCCAATTTCCCCCCTTTATAAAGACATCTGTCATACTGGATTTTATGGCGTCATTTGCACTGGGTTACCCCTGTAAAGACCTTCTCTCCAAATAACATCACATTCTGAGACACTGGAGGTTAGGACTCTGGCATATCATTCGGGAGGAGAACCCAATTCAATCCATAACATGTTGTTACCCACCTGCTTATAATTTTCCAGTGGCTTCTTATAACCTTTAGGGTGAAACCCAAATCCCTTCCCACACCTCCCCACCCCACCCCACCCCCACCCTGGCTTTGCCACATCCTGTTCCCTGTGTCTCAGGCCTTCCTTCCTGACACCTCCCTCTCCCCAGAGTTCAGTTCTACTCATCCTAAGGATTTGGCTTTGAGATTTCCTCCTCTGGAGGCCACCACCCCCATCCTCGTTCACTGCATCCCACCCATTTTCTCCGTAGCCGTTCCCACACCCAGCTTACAGCGTGTTTAAAAACCGTCTGCCCCACTAGAATGGAAACCCCAGGAGAGGAAGCACAACACAGTAGAAGTAGAAGCAGTGAAGAGTGACGATTTAAGACAAACTCTAGAGTCAAGCCAGCTTGGTCAAATCCTGGCTCTATACCCCCTATCAGTGCCACTTGGGTGAGGGCCCAAGACTCTTCGGGCCTCAGTTTCCTTATCTGTAAAGTGGGATCACAGAGCACTCCCTTGAAGGGTTGTTAGGCAGACAAGATGAGTTAATACTTGCAAAGCCCCTGGAACACTGCTTGTCACTCAGTCCGAGGTACGTGAGCATTAATAACGATCTTTGCGGGAGCAAGGACCGACCAAGGCTGCTTGGCTATTTTACTCCCTGCTGTGCACTCAGAATTCGGCACAGTGCCTGGCTCAACACATATCTGCCGAATGAACAAATTGCTGGTAAGCTATCTGTTCCTCACATGGCCTCTTTTTGCTTTTTAAGCTTTATCAATAGCAGCTTTTAAAAGGGGCCTAATTGATGCCATCCCTGTGAATTAGGCATGGGTCCTGTGGCCTCATCCGCTAGAGAATGTTCCAGGGTCAGCTAATCAATCTTGCTCCAGGGAAACTTCATTTATTAGAATAAAACAGGGTCCTTCATGGCTAAACAGGGTGAGAATCTCCACTACAACTCCCCACCACGGGGCACTAGCACACGGAGTTTCTGGTCTACCTAGAGATCCCCCATCAGCCTCCAGAGCGATGCCACAATCAACTGAAAAGACCAAGGTGTGTATGCTGTGTTACTATTTGTCAAAGACTTTCCCATACATTACTCTCTGGCACCAGGACTAAGAATGAGGCCTGACGAGAGCTTTTCAGAAGACCGGAAGCTGCGTATCACCTTCTTGGGGGGGAAAAAAGGCAACTAAGTGGGAGGTGAGCGAAGAAACATCCAGCAGCTCCAGAGGGCCCAGCGGTGGCAGAAGCCGGGGTGGAGGAGGGAAGCGAGGGTTCTGGGTCACCCTCATCCCTCCCGCAGCTCCCCTCCACCTTCCCTCCTCTAAACCCACCTTCCGAGTGGAGCCACTCCTGGCTGATGCGTGGGGACACAACAGCTGGCAGGAGACCAGGCCCCTTTATCTGAATCATGGGGTCCCCCAAACTGAGAAATAGAGCACCTGGGGTCCCTAACTGTGGATTTCTTTCCCAAGTCCAGGGACTTGACAGGAGGGCCAGGGACAAAGTGTGAGCTTACACCTGACCCTCAGACGGTGCTGCCTTTTGCAGCTGGTGCTTTCCATTTCCCCTTGGATTTCCCCAGACAGGAGAAATGATTTCTTCCCATCTTACAGTCAGCACGAGGGGTCGAGAGAGAGGTCCCTCGCAGGTGAAACGTGCCCAGGACCTCCCCTGGGGCTCTGACAATCCACAAGGCTCCTCCCTTCTACCAACACTTCTAGACGGTGAGGAGCTGCCTGGGAGTGGAAAGGTCCCCCTTCATAGGCTGAGCCTTGTCACCATGACAACTCGTGATGACACTTATCCTTCGGTCCCCGAGAGAGCAAGGCCTGCTCTCCAGCTGCCGGCTTCTTTTCCCCATGGTCATTACGCCTCCCACCCCACCAGCTAAATCACGCTTCTGAACCTCTTGGCTTTTCAGGCTCTCTATGCTCCATAGCCTTTTTATTTATTTATTTATTATTATTATTATTTTTTTTTTTTTTTGGTGCACAAGTGGTCCCTTGTATAGCTCTCCATTTAGCATAAGTGAGTTCCCTAACTGTTAAGGAGAGAAGGTGATTATAGACTCTAACATTTATATTCATCCCTCAGTAAGTATTTACATGTGCCAGACATGTGTGAGAATTCTTAAGCATTGAAAAGGACCAAGAATGGATTTCACCTCAAGTATCGACTCTGATCCATTGGCAGTGCTTTCTGATGGCTGTGTTAAGAAGGATTCTGAGGCCCTCTGGGCCCAGAATAAAGAGCCTGTGAATCAGCAATGCTGGCCAAACGACCCAGGGAACCTCGAGGAGAAGGCTTCCTCTGCCGGGGCTTCCTGCTACCACTCCTACCCACTCTGGCGGCCCCCCAGCACCCTCCCCCTGGGGGCCATAAGCACTCCAGCTGTAGGCCTAACCACACCTCCTCTTGAGGGGTCAGGAAAGTCACTGGGAGCTCAGGCTTCTGGCTGAAGAGCCGTGAGTGCAAAGTGCATCTCCACCACTTACTCTGTAAAATGGGCACGAGAGAGCCTCACTGGCTGTCCTGCGGATCAAAGGGGATAATTAACACAGAGCACCCAGCCCTCCCCAGGAACGGAAGCTGACTCCCCACTAACCTGTGACCAGCTGTGCCCAGGAATTCTCTTGTCCTCAGCATCTCATGCTGGGCTCCAGTTCCCCTCACCTCCCACTGGAACCTCCTGAGCTCCTTTCCCTTCTAGACCCTCCCTCGGGGTTCCCTGGCTCTGTTTGCTTCCTCTGCCAACGGTAGCCCCTGACCCTGTGGCTTCTGTCCCTCCCTCCCCTCCCTCCTTTCTCTAGCCCCGGCTCTGTGCCTGCTGTCCTGCCCCATCAGCCTGCAGAGCAGGGCTTCGGGCAGGGGAGCCGTGACCATGGGGTGAGAGCCCGTGGAGCGGAGCGCAGGAAACAGATGAGACACCAGAGGCTCCAAGTCAGCCTGTAGGAGGCAGGGAGGGCTGCCCAGGGGAAGTGGAATCCCAGAAAAGAAGAGGGAAAGAGAAGGTGTACAGGAGCAGGGACAAGAATCCCTGGGTGAGGGAACAGCACATGCAAGGGATAGGAAACAACATGGAGCCCGCTAGAGAACGGATGTGGAGAATGGCTTCCCATGAGGCAATGGAGCCAGGCTCAGGATTCAGTCCTTTATCTTGAGACCCTGGAGTTTGCCTGGTTCAAACCCCAGCTCCACCACTTAGTAGCCCCATGACCTTAAGAAATTTTCTTAATGTCTCTTGCAATAGGTTTCTTCTCCCATAAAATGGGGATACCAGAGAGTAACAGTTTCACTGGGTTACCGTGAAAATTAA
Source organism: Neomonachus schauinslandi (assembly GCF_002201575.2). Taxonomy (NCBI): domain Eukaryota; kingdom Metazoa; phylum Chordata; class Mammalia; order Carnivora; family Phocidae; genus Neomonachus; species Neomonachus schauinslandi. The sequence continues at coordinate 12,627,030 of NC_058403.1, forward strand.
GTGCCATGGTGCATGCCATACACCAAGCATGCGGCAAATGTTAGCTTTTCTCCAGTCTGGATGAGGGATGTGTAGCAAGAAGGGAGAGAAGCAGGGCAATTCCAGAAATGTACCGAATCAACACATTCTGGGCTCAAATGAGCTGTCCTCATCGCCAAATTCCATCTTGATCAGGAGCCCACTCTCTGTCTGCAGCCCACTTCCCCTCGGTGAGGAACTCGGTCCCTACCCCAGAATCCAGGACCCTGCACGGCTCCCCGTCCCATTCACACCTGATGCTGAGGGGCTCACTCAGCGTGGGGACCGTGGGGATCCGGACTCAGGAACACTGCAGCGACCCCCGACTCATCCCTTCAGTGGTGACTGAGTTTGCCCCTGGTGGCCCACCCTGTGCGGGACCCTGGCGAAGCAGACCCATAAGGTCCCCATCCTCCTGCAGCATCCTTCCCGACTAGGGAGACACACACTAAATGGATTCACAAGCCATAAAATGTCAGGCCGCCATGGGTGCTAGCGAGGGATTTGCAAGGGTGAGGAGACAGAATCGTGGGGGCCTTTCTGACAGGGAACTCAGCGATGCATTCTGCAGGGGGGGCACTGGATTAAAACTGGAATGTGGGAGTGGACAGGCCACCTGAAGAGCCAGGAAATGGCATTCCAGACCCAGGAAAGAGCAGGTGCAAAGCCCAGAGGTGGGAAAGATGAAACAGAGGCCAACGTGCCTGAGGAATCGAGAGCGGAGGGTGGGGTAGGAGACGCATGCGGCTTTCTTCTGGAACCAAAGGAAAGCTGCAGGACAGTTTTAAGCAGGGGAATCACAGGAGTGACTCGTGAAACCAGAATGTGAGTTCCGTGAGCTCAGGACTTTGTTTTCTTGTCTCCCCAGCAACGGAAGGAATTTTGGCAAAAGCCTCTCTGGTGGTCTGTGGAGAACCGACCAGAAGGAACAGAGGTGGAAAGCCGGGCTCCAAAGAATCGCCGGATATCTATCCCAGAGCTGGTAATACAACACCCTTGTCATCAAATACTCAAAGGTTATTTCATAAGAAAGGGAGAGCGGACACGACAGTTCCCTTTTATAAGCTCCATCACTCACATGGACCAGACATCAATTTTGGGGCCATATTTCTTCCTGGCGAGAAGTTCAGGTGCGGCGTAGGCTGGGCTGCCACACTGTGTGCTGAACGGGTCGGAGTGGCCCAGGATCCCCGCGCAGTTGCTCAAACCAAAGTCTGCAAACAGGGGAAGACAAAACCAGCTCCAAATTAGAAAACTGTGAAACAGAAGAAGGAAAAAAAAAAAAACCAAAAAACTAACAACCAGAGGGCAGCAGGAAAGGAAACATTCTCTCGGGCTGACAAATCATTTAGCATCCCAAAGGAGCACCAAGCAGCTGCAGACCATAACCTCTGGATACGGGGTCTCGAGCCTGGAAACATTTTATATCAGGCCTCACTGTAAAATCCAGCTAGAGCTAAAAGTATGTTGAACCAAAACATATTTTCATCAAACCTTGCAAATGAGTCATCCAGGAAAAAGAGAGGCTTCGCTTTCTAGGACTAAAGGCAGGAAGAGAGAACGAGCAGAGGCCTCGGAGTCAGCAATCTGGCTTCCAAGAGGTCACGTGGGGAAACGCTGATGGAAGATCCGTTTCCTCTGGCTAGGGTCAGCGTCACCCCGGGTGACATGCGATCCCCCCATGTAGACTTGACATTTTCCGGCTCAGTGTTTTAATTTCATGCAAGTCTTTTAAAAATGCTCCCGGTGCATGTAGCGATGTGTGGGGATTGGAAGAGGGAAAACTATACCCCCGACCATTTAGACAATGCTGAATGTTGGCTGGAACTCTAACGTCAGGAAGACAGCAATGAGAACTGGACTAAGCGACCTCCTAGCATTGCCTTGTTCTTGGATGATGGAGGCAAATGGGAAAAGCAAAGAAGAGCCCGATGCATCCAAAGCTCGCTGGGTCCAGTACACCTTTTCTTTCGTGTTTACTTTTTTGATCCTCAGGATACTGCAACTGACAGGTAATCAGAGTTGTCAGCATTCTGTCCCCATCTGATATCTTTGCTGATCCCCAGAATTCAGATCATTGCTTCTCCTTTGAACTTCAACGTATTATGGTTCTCGTCCCCCGAACAGGAGACTCTGCCCACAGGGCTCAGTGGCCAGAGACTGGCTCCATGTCTTGAACAAAACCCTTGTCCTTTCTCAACGGTAGGATTTATACCTGCTTTCATTACTGTGTTTTCTCCTTGACTAATGTGCCTCCACTTGCAAGCGCCTGACTGCTATAACCGCTCAGGAAAGCTCGGGAACAGAGAAACACAGGATGGGACGTGAAGTGACTCTAAGTCCATCGAGTGACTCACACCACGGGTCAAGATGCACCACTAGAAATTCTCCCCACAGTCGCTGGCTGAGACTGTGTCATGAAGGAGCTTTCCCAAACAGAGCCCCCTCCCCAAGAGAGAGCTCCAAAAACTCTTCAAGGCTCTGGGCTTGGAGATGGAGAACCAGAACCTACCCTAGGGATTGGCAACCACCAGGGGATGCTGCATGTGGACACATGTAACTCTTCCTTTGCTTTTGTTTTTTTATGATTCCATGTTTTTTTTCTCGTAACTTCCTTTTGCTCCCTACTCTTCCCCCCGACCCAGCCCCTGTTTCCTCCCCAGCCTACACCCCTCCCTCCCAGTCCACACCAGTAGGTCCCACATAACCTGCCCAAGAAGGCCCCTACAGGAGCCACGGGGCCCCCGGCTTCCCATCTTGAGAGGAGATCTCTGTGCCAAAGGATCTGAGGGCCCCTGTTCTCAGACCTCTCGGACCCCTGTAGTATCGCTGACACAGGAAAAAAGGGGGAGGGCGAATATTTTTGTAAGAGGAAAAATCATAGCGTGCTTGAAATTGGATGGTTGCTTAAGTATGTTGGGTCTGCAAATCATCCTAAAGGAATTTTAATAAAACAACAAATGCGTAAAGAGCACCATGGAATAAAGATTACATTGTTTGGGGGGCAGCATTTTAAGGGAAGTTTCGCAGTCACTTTAGAGGCCCGATCTCCTAGGAGTCCCATAAAGTTCTCTCTAGATTTCTGACATTAAAAAAAGACTCTGTGTCTAATCTCAGCAGGGTGCCATTCACAGCAAAGGACTGCCTCCTTCAGGTCACTCCCTCCACTCCTGGACTGGGGTCTGTTAAGAACTGCTGGACACCAAGAGGGCAGGGCGACATAAGAGACCAGGTCACCCCCCCACCCTCTATCCTGCCACCACCACCCCCCCCACCCCGCCCCTCCCTGCTTCCAGGCAAGCTGGAGAACACAGTGCCTTGCCTTGTCTCAAGCACAGTTTCAAGAAGTTAAATTAGCAGCTGATCTGGTGAGGAAGGAGAGAAGATCTGCATTTTAAATGACTTAATGTTGACTTCACCAGAAGGGTTTCATTTAAAATATATTGTAGAGAAATAACCGGTCCTTTTCACACCCATAAGGGTAATTATTAAAATGTTACACACGTGCCTATAATTAGAACGGTGAAATTAGAGAGAAGTCTGCCCCAATTAGATCTGGTAAATAGAGAAGCCCACTATCCTCAGAGAGCCGCAAAATGAATCTCACAAAATGCCCCAGGGAACGCTGCTGTGGGAAACTGAAGTACAAAACTGTTCTGAACGATCAAATATCAGACCGCTTTTTCTGAAAGGGGGAAAAAAAAAATCTTGATTAAATCAGATCTTATTCCCAGTTAGCTCTAGTTTATTTGAAACATGGCGGACCGGGCTTAAGTAAATTTACTTAAATCAAATTATTCCAAAGAAGGAAAACTATTATAGGAGGAAATGGAAATAGCTATAATCCATCTTTGAAAAATAACTAGGTAATTCCTTTGAAGAAAAGGTTCAAAGAGCTTTCAAGTTGCAAAAAGACAGTCATAGAAACATTGGATCCAAATGGCCCGACCCAGGGGCAAGAAAACACACAAGACCCTGGGTCTTCCCTCCGTCCAGCACCTACCACTAGCTTCGTGATTGACCCACTGGAAAAAATGGGGAAAATCGGATATTGGTAAACACAAGGCAATTCCCAGTTGTCCTCTCTGGTACTATAATGTCTCTTTGGATTTCAGGTGTGAGGTAGGCCTTTTGGATTATGCTGGTCATGAGGGAACTGGGAGCCACATAAAAAGTTCAAATAACGGGAAATCCAATGATCAGAGCCTCCTTGCCAGCAGTCTTGGAAACTGTGGTCTCTGATACCTCATTTCTGACAGAACCCACTTGGTGTCCCAGGCTTGGGTGCCGATCCAGTGGCCGCCATGTTGAGCGGAGGAGACTCTGAGGCATGTGAATCCAAAGAGCCACCATCCTGCTCTCCTCAAGGGGAACCGTGGGCTCTCACGTATGGAGAGCATGTCCTCCTTTTATTGGCACAGGTCCTCTCTAAGAGGGATTGTCAGGTGGCCAATCTGTGAGCTACTTAGAAACGAATCCACTGTTTACAGAGATTGGTTCTTCCAGAATCTTCTGAGCACACTTCTAACCAATACAAAGAGCTGTGCTTTTCAACACTGTTCATTCCACAGTACATTTCTAGTGTCATACATGATTGTCTAGGGCTATAGCCTGGGAAGAAAGAGAGAGCAAGGCCCAAGGGGAAGGGAGGCAAGAGGGAAGGAAAGGGGCAATAGGAGCAGCACCAGGTTAGGAGACGGAAACCACGCCCTGGTGACCTGCTTCAGCCTCAGTCTGGATGGTGCACGGGGGAATTAATTCAAATAATTGAATTATTTGAACTTTTACTATAATGGACAACCGGCCTTCACGTGGCCTGTTTTCTTACAATCTGTTGCCATGAGGGCAACCCTGTCTCTGTCACCTCCACGTTTTCTGAAGACAAGTTACAGGTCAGCCTGCCAGAGAATCTCAACAATCTTCTTTCCTCCATTCCTCGCCCCCCACCAGGACGGGCCTTTGTTTAATGATACAGATCCCGGAAACCAGGACCAGTAAGACATCCTACAGGCATTTCAACGTCTGTCTTGTTTTATGCCTCTGTATTTGGCCCTCGGGACAACCGAAACACGACAGTGAAACGACAGGATAAAAAGAAAATTCTTTGAATTGTCCATTTTAAAGCATCTGATCTTTAAAATCTTTTGAGGGAAATTAAAAAAAAAAAAGGTTTCCTCTTGTTAGTAGTTTTCTAAGGATCGGTATGTTCGTTCATTAACACCTGTTGGCGGTGCTTAATCAGCCAGCCAAGGAGTCCGGTTTTGGGAGCGAGGGAATCTAACTGGTTATTTGAATGACATGTTTCAGAGAGTCTGGAGATGGTTTTTAGTAGTTGCCAAACAAAATTTCCTTCTCGGGTAGGAGAGTTAAATTCACAACGTTCTACTGATCCCTCTCTTTTCTCCTAATATAAAGCCTTTTCAAGCCATTGAGATGGAAAAAATTACTTGCACCTGAGATGGGAAAAAGAAAGAAAAGAGAGGAACCAATGATGATGCTCACATCTGGGTGTAAAAATGATGCCATGAGACTTTTGCCAAGAGCAATCATACAGGCAAACAAAAAGGAATTCTTCTAGAAAATGAGTCATGGAGTGAACTCGCTTATGGACCCTGAATTATGAACCAATTATGACTCACTCTATCCTGGAACTTCCTTCTGATTACCTTCCTTCTAAATTATCCCTCTGTGGGGATTTCTCTCTGCACAATTATACAATGGGGCTTCGATAAAGATTATAATAAAAACGGAAGGTTAGCTGGGTTCCCTTTGACTTCAGCGCTCTGATATTCATGGAAAGGGAATTAAGCCATGGCTAAGCTAAGAGTAGGACTTCTGAACTAAACTATTTTCCACTATTTTTAAGAAGTTTTATGGTTAACCAAAATAAAAATAACCCCTATAAAAATTAGGATCCACTTGAGTTTATGCAAAGCTGAAGTTTAAATAATCCACAGAACACGTAACCAACCAATACTTATTTGTAGCTGTGAAATTAATTTTATGGTCACTTTACAGTATTTCTACCTTCCTAATTATGTTTATTATTAAAATTAATTTTCATTTTCAAAACCATTATTAAATATTGGAAGTAAAAGGAGGTGGCCTAGAGTATTGTCTGGGATTAGAAACAGACCATGAATAATTTTCAAAGTCAATAATCCAGCAATAAATAACTGAGAATTGACAACACAACACTTAAAGGATAATCTTGCTTAAAAAAAAAAAAAGTCATACCAATCAGCTTGATGTTATTGTCTTCATCTAGTAGCAAATTTTCTATCTTCAAGTCCCTGAAATAAACAAAACCACAGAATATTTCAGATAGGCATTTGAAATCGTGGAATGACATTTTGCTTCTGAAGGCAAACGAACTGTTTGAGAGCTACTTTGAACCAGCCCAAAAGCTTCCTGCCAAAACTCCACAATCGATAAGTAAGTATTTATAAATATGATACAATTAATTGCTGCAGACTGAAAAAGCCAAAGGATTTCAGAAAAACAGAGAGCACTGAGGGCAGAATACATCATGAGAAGTTTCCGGAAGGAGTGGGATCAAAGCTGAAACTTGGAATTTAAATAAACAAGGTTGGGAGAGAATGGAAGAATCATTCAAGACAGGCGCTGCCCAAACAGGTAGGGAAATACAAATGTGGCCACGTGTTTGTGAGCTGGTGAGCAACACCAGCCGGGGGAAGCAGCCAAAAAAAAAAAAAAAAAAATTGAAAGCTAACATAATTTATCAGTCCTTCAAACTCCATGCATGGAGCCCAAGTGTCATCCACAAATTGGCAGGTGATCATCCATTTAAGCAAGCAGATATCATGGTGGGCAGAAAAACGGACTCCAAAGATGTTGGCTCCTAATGCCTGGTATTACAACCGAGTGAATGTTAATGTTATATACCCAAAAGGAATTAAGTTTGCAGATGGAATGAAGATTGTTAATCAATCTGTGGGTGACTCTGATCATTGACACTGAGGGGACTTGAAGAGTGGAAGGGAGAATTGCACTCAGGTTCATGCTGAATGTGGGGTGCCTGTAGGATCCGTGCGAGCCGACTGTAAGCTCCTAGCTGGCAGGAAACATGGCAGCAGGAAACATGGCGGCTCTGCTTACCACTGCACCCCCAGGACCTTTGCACATCCCAGGTACTCAGTAAATACAAATGAATCTACATTACCAAAGAGATCGTTCTGGATTTCAGAAGGAAAAAACGTGGGCAAAAGTATACATTTGGTCATCAAAACCATCTAAGTTGATGATTACAGAATAAGCATCTTTAAGCTGTCAACTCAGACACACCTTGAGTATTAGATCTACAAGAACATTCTTCTCTTACAAACACACACACACACCATGTTCCCTTCCATGGTTTTGAAACACACGGCATTTTTGGTCCAGTTTTTTTATTTTTCCCACTTTTGAACAGAGGCACAGGCAAAAGAAATCCTTTTTCCTCATATCTCTACTGAAGAGAATAGAATAGTGAAATCATGATAAGCAAACAACACTACATCAAAGTCGTGAGACAAAAGGGAGCAGTTGCTAGGGCTTTTAGTAAACGGAGAGCAGTGTCCCATTTCACGGGGACAGATGCTCACAGCTCGGTCCCAGCCGTACCAGCTCATCCTCTTCTCCAAGAGGAACTAGAAATCTGGATTTTATCCCAATTTTTAGATGCTGGCAACAAATTCACATTTCAAAACAGTTAACAACCACCGCTGCATGGGCCAACCTTGCTGGCAAGACACGGCCTGCAAACTACCAATTTTCAACCTCAGTACGGCGGGGAGGGGAAGCTGAGCCTGGAGAGGACATGAGATTGCCCAGGGAGAGAATGTGGGGGAGAGGAGGGAAGTCGGGGACACTGCTGTCCCAGGAACAAGGAAGGGAAGCATTGGGAAGCATTTCAAGATAGGAAGAAGTCAAGTGCAGAAAAAGGTGAGCTCTTTTAAAAAGCGTCCAATATCTTTCAAAATTGGAAGGCGGCTGGTAGTGTTAGGGCTGGACACTTGGATGAGCATGGAGGTCTGAGTTGAAACTTGCAGCTAGGGAATATGGATATCCCCCAATTCACATGCACCCACCAACTGGGAGGTAGGAGGAAGAATTGGATCCTTTCACTTGGATCCAGCTGAAACAATACACAGACTATTATAAACTATATCAGCCTTTAAAGGGTATCATGTATGTCCAAATGCAGGATGACCCCAAATATACAATAATCTTCCCCTCATTTTTCCAATGGGAAGACTCTGTCCCTCAGTAAAGGCTTTTGGGAAAACAAAAGTATATAAATTTTTAAAATGCAATGGAATGATCAAACGACTATCTACAAAGCTGCACTGTCGTGTTTAAGAGCACATGCCACAACATTAACTTTAGAAATATTATTCCCACACCTTCATAGTTCATGAAACAGTGTCACTAAAACTTGTCACAGCCAGGACGAGGCTGACAGTCTTCGTGCCGTATTACCAGAGTAGCATGATCTTAAAGTTGACTGGATGTTTGTCACAAAGCACTTTTTAAATCTCTTGCTGGTAATCTTATCACAAGCCATGTAAATAATAAGTGCCCATTTAAAATCTCTATATAAATTAACCACTCAGTGAATTGTTTTTAGAGTTGTCTCCCAAGCCCTCACAATGGTGAGGTCATATCGCTAGAAGTTATTATTAAAGCCATGTAAAACGCCCTGGCCTCCCCTTCTATCCATTTCCTTGGGAGGTTTCTCGAGCTCCCTGAGTCCTAAGTGAGTCCAGGTGAGACACTTCCTCTTTTCGGAGGAGAACCAGGACATGCTCTAATCTGACCTTATATTCAAGCATATACGGTAATTCCAAAAAACCTGCATGCGCACACAAAACAGTGGGCCAGCAATAGCCCAAACTGTTACCCTGTGAAAACTGATTATAAAGCAGCAGTGCTATTTAAATCTAAAGGAAGGCCACAGTTTGTTTCTAGCGAAATTAAACCTCCTTCCCTGGAAAGAATGGAAGCCACACTAAGGCACTGAAGGAGAAATTTGGTTCAGAACATACACTATGGAGAAAAACAATTTAAAGAGGTGAGGTATAAGAAAGCAATTGCCAAGAATTATAAAGCTAAGCTGGATAATTCTGGGACCATAAAAGCCTAGAGAACAACCACAATGATTAGAAGAATGATATAAATGGGAGACTAAAAATAAGAAAAAATGCAAAAGAAAAAAAAAATGCCCACTTTTGGGAAATCGGGAAAATGTCATAAAACCAGGGGAGGAAGTATAAAATGTAATTATTAGGCAAAATGAAAAAAATGAAATCGGTTTTCATTTTTACCCACCGCATCCCATAGTAACCTACTCCAGCCCCCGAAGCAAATGCTCAGAACAAACCTGTTCACCGGTTGTTTGCCCCTGTATGACCCTTCTGTCAATGTGTCTAAAAGATTTCAGCAATAACCAATCTAACTGCCTAAAGATTCCATGACTAGTTAAAGGTGAGCGCCATTAGTCTCTGTCCAGGAGATGAGTGAACCTAATCCACCCAAATTAAAGGAACATTCGACTGCTTTTGGCTTCATCTAGTTCTACCTCCTGCCTTGTCTTTCGAAAGATATCTAGAAGGAGGGGGACAACATTTTCCTTCTGACTCGTTAGGAAGAAAGGCTTTAAAATCATATTTTTAGAAGTCCTTTTTGCCTAGGTATTTGCTCAAAAGAGTCAAAAATGTGTGGACATAAATGTTCCTAGCAGCTTTATTCATAATTGCCAAAACTTGGAAGCAACCAACCTGTCCAGTAGGTGAATGGATAAACCAATGGTGGTCCACCCAGACAATGGAATGTTCTTCAGCAATGAGAAGAAATGAGCTATAAAGTCATGAAAAGCCAAGGAGGAAGCCAAATGCATGTTTCTTTTCTTTTTTTAAAAAAGATTTTATTTATTTATTTGACAGTGAGAGACACAGCAAGAGAGGGAACACAAGCAGGGGGAGTGGGAGAGGGAGAAGCAGGCTCCCCGCTGAGCAGGGAGCCCCATGCGGGACTCGATCCCAGGACCCTGGGATCATGACCTGAGCCGAAGGCAGACGCTTAACCGACTGAGCCACCCAGGTGCCCCAAATGCATGTTTCTAAGTGAAAGAAGCCGATCTGAAAAGGCTACACACTGTGTAATTCCAACCATAGATCCTCTGGAAAAGACAGAACTCTGGAGACAGTAACAAGATCCCTGACAGCCTGAGGGAGGAGGAGGAGGTTGAATAGGTGGAGCATATTTTTTTTATATAGGTGGTGAAATTATTCTTTATGATCGTGACATCATGCATTTGTCAAAACCCACAGAACTATACACCACTGGAGCGAGCCCTAATGTAAACTGTGGACCTTAGTTACTAATGATCTATCAGTTTCGGTTCATCAATCCTAACAAATGTCCTGCGCTATTAACAAGATATTAACAGGGAAAACAATGTGGAAGGGGGGATGGGAAGGCATGTGGGAACTCGACAGTTTCAGCACATTTTTCTGTAACCCCTAAAACGGCTGTAAAAAATAAAGTTTATTAATTCTTTAAAAGTAGCTTTTGGGATTTTTTCCCCTTCCTAGGAGATCAGTCCTAGGAATGTTATGGCTACAATCAAGTGGCCTCACCCAGGATGTTCACTGCCAAGGGAGCAATCTTACCCCTGAAATTAATTATGAGTCCCATTCAGCAAAGTGGGCCACTCAGAGCCTCTGCCCAGCTAATCGACAATGACCAAAGAGGCCACAAAATATTCCCAAGAGACCACAGAACTGAGAGACACCTCTCTGAATAATAAAAGAGGGATGAATCTATTCATAAGGTTTTAGTGTGAGCGTATCAAGAAAATACTGGTAGGCCTCTGTTATCCAGAAAACCTCCCCGTGGTCCATGTGAAAAGCATTGTACTTACACTAGTTTCACCACCAAGAACAAAATATTTGGCTCTGTTAAGTGTCAGATTTGACATAGGGGAAGGAAGGTTCTGGACAGCTGACTGGTTCGCACTTGATGGAGGCAATGCTCAATTTCACAGTAATGCTCCTGGATCTGATTAATCACTTTATAGAGGGGAGAGAGAAGTAGGAGGCTCTTCCCACGGTCCTGCAGTGTGAGGAGTTTCTCCTTGTGGCAGGCAGACTGGAAGTTCAGAGTAAACTTGTAACACAGGAAAAAAAGGGAAGGGAAGAAAAAGGCCCCTGGATGGGGGGAAACAGCTTTTTCCTTGGCCAAAGGAGCTTCAAAGAGGAGTCAGGACAAGCAAGAAAGGGGACAGGGCGTGCCCTAACATAAGGGGGCACCAGAGGATCGGGTTACCTGGCCAATGCTGGGGTGGGTGGGGGGGAGGTGCATGTGTCTTGGGAATTTACTAAAGGAAATTACCATGTGTCTTGGGAACAAAGGAGGGAGCCAGCCCAGAAAAGGCCTCCCAAGGTTCAGGCACAGAGTCTTCTCTGGAAACTGGGCAGTTCTGGGAGAAATGCCCAAGGGTCTCTCTTCACAGCGCTCTGCAGACCTGACCTTGGTTACCCGGGTGTATTGTGCTTGGGGAAGGGGGAGACTGGGCGAGGTTGGTGGGTGTTTCTCCAGAGACTGAGAGGACCCAAGGGGGAAAGCCCTAAGCACCAGCCCTTTGTTCTAGTTTATTTCAAAAGAACAAGCTCCAACAGGACTAACAATTAAAGGTTCACCCACAGGCTACCAAGCACACCCCTCCGCCCCCCCGCACCTACTCATTCACCCACACTCTCCTTGCGTTTCTTGAATATGGAATCTCTAAGGTTTGGAGGCTAGCCACCAAGAACTCCAGTCACAGCCCTCCCAGAGGGGTGTGTGTCAGGGAGGACCCCGCTGCCATAACAAACATACGGGGTCCTGGTGCTCAGGGGGTGAGGGGAGGGGAAGCAGCTGCTGGGCGCCTTCAAAACAACTGCAGCCGGGAGCAGTACTGGGGAAGCGTAGAGCGTGAGTGTGCATGTGCGTGTGTGCGTACCTGTGTGTGCATGCATGTATGCAAGAGTGTGTGCTTGCATGTGTGTGCGTGCATGCATGCGTGTGCGTGGGTGGGCGGCGCGTGCATGCGTGTGTGCGCATGTGTGTGTATGGGTGGGGTGGGGCTGCACATGTGCACATGTGTGTGTGCGTGCACGCATGTGTATGTGTGTGTGTGTGAGTGTGCATGTGAACACTGGGATGGGAGTGAAGGAAAGGTCGGGCCCCTAACAAGCCTCAGGCCTAGACGAAGGGACCTGGCCAGAGTGCATGCCCCTCAGGTGGAGACGGAAGATGAGAGTGAAGAACTGAGCGCAAGGCGCAGCCGGGGTTCAAGGCCGCGGAAAGCAGGCGGTGTGAGCCACGGAGGAGCCAGGAAGACCCGGAGCAGAGGCACTGAGCACAGTCTCAGGGCAAGACCCAGCAGCTGGGGACAAGGACAGACAGGCTCTCTAACTGACCAGCCTGTGGCCCTGGGCAAGTCATTTAAACATCGAGCGCCTGATTCTGGTGCGAAAAACGGCATCCCAAGAGTAGCCGGCTGGCAGGCCCTGAGCAGGAGGAAGTGGGAAAATGTGCCCAAGCATTTGGTGGCCGCTCGGAGGCTAACCAGGAGGCTAACCAACCGCTAGCAGAGATGAGGTGAGAGGCTGGAGCCGAGGATAATAAAGGTGCTAAGACAAGTGCATTGCAGAGCCCAGAAAAGGCTTGAACGGGTCATTAATCAGGTGATAAGCAAACAGCACTGGGGGCCATCAGCCCTCAAATGAAAGATCAGGAAGCAGGAGCCCAGGGGGTGTCCAGAGCAAACTCAGACAGGATTAGGTCTGGAGGAGAAATTTGGGCCTGTGGAGATGGATTTTAGCAATAAGCTAAGAATAAAGCATCCAAGAAAAGCACATAACTCCCCAAGGCCATCAGCATTTTGCAGGAAACAAGAGGGTTTTTTGGGGGGGTTAGGTTTATCTCTAAAAGCACTGTATGAAAAGCAAATGATTTTTTAATCACTGATTTACTTACAATATGGGCATTTTGAAAAAACAGAAGAATAATTTGTTAAGCATGTACCTGATTCATATATTCCAAATGAAACCTTTTATTGAGTTCCTACAGTGCTCCAGAAATGAACTGTTTATAAAATGAAAGAGCTGTTCAGTCACTAAAAAGATGCCACTCTACAGATTGTGACCTGAAAAATAAACAAATTGGTACTAAGTCAAAGAAGAAACTCCCCCGAAATTCCAGGGACATAATGGAATATTCCAGAACGAACACGGAGCTGGCTACCAGAATGCTTCCATCCAAGGGCCAACTCTAACACTAGCTGTGCTCATTCAACTTCCCCTTCATGCATTCAACAAAGTCTTGCTGTGTGCCTACCAGGCTCGATGCTGAGCTCGCTTGTGGCCTGTGCAGAAAACAGATATCAAACAAAGTCAGTTCTCGTTCGAAAAGTGTTTGGAAAGCAAAGCAGAAATGCAGTGTGAGTCTATGACCAGGGGGGCCTAGCCTGGAGAGCCGCCTGGAGGAGGTGAGCTTAGAGCGAGGACCTGAAGGATGAGCGGGATGAGTATAAGCCCAGGACATCCGTGAGGCCTTGAGCACACAGAACGCAAGCTTTGGTTTCCCAGGCACAGAATGAATGAGGTGGGCTCAGAACTAATGAGAGCAAACACGTGCTCAGTACTTACTGTCTCAGTTTTGACACTTCACACGAATCGACTCATTCAATCTTCACAACAACCGCGTGAAGTGGATAATCCATTATCCCTATTGTGTAGGGAGGCACGAAAGCCTGAGTGATTTGCCTGATGCAACTTTTAAGTGGCAGAACCAGCACGTGGGTGCGGGAGGTCTGGCTTCAGAATCAACACCGCTGACTGCTGGATACCCCACTCCACAAAGCTGCTACGTTAGAGCTTTGTGAAATCTCATATTTCCAATCGTATTTTCTAAACCCAGCTGAAACACAAAACCTTTGATATATATCACCGGCACCTCCAGATAGGTGCTCTCTCTCAGCAGAAGGCCCTGGGATCCCAAACAGTTCCTGGATGTGAGCAGAAGTTACCCCTTCTCATCCGCCTTCTCCTCCCTCCCCTCTCCAAGAAAACCTAAGAGTTAAAAGAACTTAAGACCCTACCAGTGCTTCTTGTCAGGCCCAAGAGAACAAAGAAGCACCCCTTCTCGTCCGCTGCATTCCTCTTGAGCACAGAAGGCCCTTTCCCAATATTGATGAATGAGTAAGGTCATGGCCTTGGGAGCGGTGGCGCGGACGTCCGTCCAAATACAGGCTCGCACTCCCTTTGATCATGTGTCTCCCCGTCCTGGTCCCGTGGGGCCCCAAGGCTTGTCTCTTCCTGCTTAGGGAGGGCGGTATTGTGTTACCCTGTGATGTTTTGTCTGTACAGTTTGATTGGACTTTGTTATTTTGAATGAACAGATGAATCTCAAATTAGCCTCTCGGTATAATCACACTTTTCACTGATCGATGTTAAGAGTCAACGTTCCATCGACAATAGGCAAATCATCAGGTTTTGGCATCGTGCTGGGTGAGCACGTTTGAGAGAAAAAAGAAAAAAACAAAAAAAACAAAAACCTCGTATCTCAAACGTGGAGTATCTCAGGCAATCCTAACACGGGGTAATGAAGAAACGAGACCATACTCTACTTTTGTAAAAGCCACGGCCCTTTTAGAGCCAAAGACACAAAGGTCCTGGCAGGTCCAGTTTAAGACGAATTTCTCTGCCAGCTCAGGGAATCTGCTAGACAGAGCTTTGGTTTCCTTTTTTCTCTTTCCACTTACAATATTTACATGAGTTTTCAAGATTTGCTTCCTTTAAATGATATTTCAGTAGTTCTGAGTACATAATTAAATATTTAGATTTCGTGTCACAGGAAATGAAGGCTTTGCCAAGCATTAAGCCGAAAGGACACAAGGATATACTATCAGCCTAATCAGGAACTTCGCATTTAGAGCATCCTCCGACACACATAACCGAAAGCCCTTTAAATCACTGTATATACACAGCCACCAAAACTCACCCTAAATCCTTTTGGATGATCCAATCTATTTGCTCAGAAATCTTCCCAACGAGTGACTCCGGACCTCCTCTGAAATACTATACTCTCTTACTCATTTGCAAAATCTAACTTCAAAATAATTATGAAAGTCCATTCCATCTCTACAGCATATAGGAGAGAAATTTCCACCATGGAGAGGGGCTACACTGAAGAGTATTCCCGCGGTAAGCTGGGTCAAGTATGCTAAAAATTGGCGCTATAAAATCTGGGAAAAAGACAAGTCATTCAGCTAAAGTCACCCATGAGTCTCTTCCGAACAAACATCCTCATGTGACGTCTCCCCCACCTAACCCCCGACGTCCCGTGCACTGGCACTTATTAACATGATTGCTAGACAGAAACACGAAGAACTCCTCCAGGTTTCCCATCTTCTCTAATTTTAAAAGATCTGAGCCTCTGCCATTTCGGGCTGACGAATCTCTTTCCAAGGAGAGAGGAAGAAGTAGAACGCCAGAGATCAGAGGAAGAAAAGCGCACCGTCTTTGCTATCAAAACACTATTAAATTCATTCCTTTGACATTCTGACAGTAATTGCGCTGAGAGCGATTGGAATTTGTTAAAATTACTTTAAAAGGCTTGTTGAGAGTTTCCTGCGGGAGAGGCCGGGGAGCCACGCACAGCCCTCACTGGTTTTCCCCTGCTCGTCCAGGGTCCGCTGGCACCAGCAGAGTCCGTTATCCCGGCTGATTCATTCCTGAGGTTTCTGCCTTTGTCATGGCCATAAACAAAGATAGAACCAGGCACACTCACCACCGTTGTTCTCCTAATCGTGGCAGAGCCATGACACAACAGGCTTCACAAGGGTATTGTGGGAAAGAGCCAAAAACAGTGCTATTCACCTCAAATTTCTGAATGTTCCCTTCCTTGCTGATATAAACTCAAAGGGTTCTAATGAACCGAGATTTCATGACTACACGAAGAGATTCTCTCACCTCAGTGAGGAAACGATCCACCTGCAGGGACTGAGCCAGGGAACCACCCCGACGGTGGCCCTAGGCTTATGCACAAGGGGGCAGAGCATCCAATCCCATGAGTACAAGTTCTGTTAATGAAAGGCCTAGACCTGCTTTCTTCGCTGATCACAACCTGAGTGGCTTTCAAACACGTAACACGCACCGTGAGAAGCTGAATTTTTAAAAATATGTGTCTGGTCCAAAGGTCAAACATAGAGTTGCCATATGACCTAGCAGTTCTGCTCCTCAAGGTAGAATTCTACAAAAGAAGTGAAAACACATGTTCACGCTATAACCTGTATACGAAGGTTCATAGCAGCGTCGTTCACAGTAGCCAAAAGGTTGTAAACAGCCCAAATGTCCATAAACTGATGAATGGGTAAACAAAATGTGGTCTCTCCCTGCAACGGACTAGTACTCAGCCATAAAAAGGAGTGACGTACTGATAGACGGCACACTAGGGATGAATCTTGAAAACATGATGCTACGTAAAAAGAGGTCAGTCCTAAAGACCGCATACTATTTGTTTCCTTTTATACGAAATGTCTAGAACAGGCAAATCCGCAGACAGAAAGCAGATTAGCAGCTACCAGGCACTGGGAGGAGGGGGAGAATGGAGAGTGACTGCTGATGGGTACGGGGCTTTTTTTTTGGAGTGATGAAAATATTCCAAAATCAGATAGTGATAAGAGTTGCACAACTCTGTCAATATGTTAAAACGGCTGAATTGTACACTTCAAAATGAATTTCACTGTATGTGAATTGTACCTCAATACAAAAAAATGTCAAACATACGTGTGCATGTGTGTATACACATATATATACCCACACACATGCACATAACACATTTCATGACTTGATCTTGCTTTTTAAAATGATAATCAATGAGACATGACCCCTAATTTTTCTCAACAACCTAGAGTGATTATTAACCATAATTTCAAGAAGGAAGAACTATGCATTTATTGGTGAAGTCCACATTTCCTTGGGAGGAAAAGAGGGCCACTTTTTAAATATTTCTCTCTTTTTTTTCCATTTTCTTTTAATACAGAACTAAAAATGACGACATTGCTAAAAATGCTATTCCCATTCCCTTCTCCTTGTGGAGCTCCTCCTCAGGAGGGAACAGACTGGTCAAGAAAAAGTTTGATTTTCATAAGCATTCGCAAGGTGGGTCTGGCTTATGGGAACCACCCCTCCCTTGCAAGAGCAAGTTCGCAATTTAAATGGTGATTCAATTCAGGTGAATAAAACAGCTATTGAGCAACCACCACATATAAGGCAAATACAGTGAAAACACCATCCCTAGCACTAGCTGAAAAACAATCTCATGCCATCTTAACATTGATTCTTCTTTCAGGCTCCTGAGCAACTGGTCTCATTATACTTTGCAAATAAGAAGAGCAGCCAACACTTAACATGGCCCTTATTATGTACCAAGCCCGGTTCCAAGCACTTTTCATATATTCACTCATAGCATTCTATCTATTAACCCTTACACCAACCATAAGACAAGTATCGTTATTATTCTCGTTTTACAGAAGAAGAGACTGAGGTTCAGAGTGGCTAAGTAATTAATTTGCCCAGGGTCACACAACTATGAAAGGGCAGAGCCAGGATGCAAACCCAGGCACTCTGGCTTCTGATGTCACTCTCTTAACCCCACGATGGCATTAACCCAGCTCACAAAATAATTCCATGACACATGCAGAAGAACTGTAAAGCACGCTGCAACCATTCAGCCTTGCGTGGAGCACACGGAAGCGCTGTCCGGCCATTCAGCAGAGTCGGTGATCAGCAGCAGGGCAGGGCTCTTACCTGTGGACCACCCCAGCCCGGTGCAGGTGCTCCACGGCAGAGATGAGCTGCCTGATGTATCTGCGGGCTTCAGACTCCTCCAGCCGCTTCTTCTCATAGATCTTGTGCATCAGGTTGCCCCCGGGACATAGCTCCATGACCAGGTAATAGCTATTCTCCGTCTCTAAGATATCAAGGAGCTGGGTGATGTTGGGGTGGCGGATCATCTGCTGAATCTGCCCCTCTCGCCGAAGGTTCTTGGTGACATAAGTGTCCTTTTTGGCTCTCTTCTTGTCGATGACTTTTATGGCCACCTGAGGAAACACCGAGAACGTGGCTGTTGTCAGACATCGCGAGCAAAGGTTATTCCCTCATCATTCACAAGGACCCTAGGAAAGTACACAGCTACTTCTCTGTACCAGGAGAAAACCCTTATAAAATAAGCATCAGGGGGAAAAAGGAAAAGTGTAACATCAGGAACCAGATCCAATTATTAAGGAAGAGAGTAAAATTAGGCAAACTTGAATGGTCATCTGGAAGGCGCAGTGAAGAGTCAGTGTTGAACTTGGTTTTCCACAGCCTGAAATGCCAAGTTCTACTCCAGCCAAGGGCCTCTCCTGGCTCCCTCTCAGGCTGAGCATCCATCCAGGGGCTGGGATCCCCAGGGCCTCCATTTCTGAAAGAGCTAAATCTGTCCCCATCTTCAGTTCTAGGGTGTGGCTGGGGACCTGAGGGATGCCATGCCCTCTCCTCTCTCCCGCCCTTTCTCTGCCCTGCACCAGGCCCTCTGGCCTCCAGCGTTCTCCTCTTCCCCTTGGTGAATTATGGTGCAAGTTAGCTCTTGGCCCTACATCAGGATCCTGGTGGTTGCTGCTCCAGGGCTATATCCCAGCTACGCACAGAACACCCCTCCTGGGTCACTGCCCTCACAATCAACATGTCACATGCACAGACCCTCCAGCTTTGCATAAAGGCAGGGAAAGAGGGAGGAGGGGGATTTTGTCTTTTCCAGCCAGATCTGCACCCCTTCCCTTTGGTGGCATTCACCTCCCTGCTCACCAGGCCCTAAAACACACCACTGTTTTTGCCCTTTACGACTTCGCTCCTCTTGCTATGGGACCAGCCGCTGACATCATGTCGATTCCTTCTGCTGATGCCTCCTCACCTTTCCTTCCTCTCTGTTCCCACGCCACTGATCCGGTTTATTTAGGACTATGCCTCCAGCACCCAGATGCACCATCCCTGGAACTCGAACAACCCAAGGGACGTATCCGTGGAAGGCTACTGAGCCACAGGGTGTGGGACCCAAAGAGTGGTTCTTCCACCTCTATTTATTTCCTTTTTGTGTGATTATATTTTATAACTTTCATAATATACTCAATATATTAGTACAGAGTTATGATATAGATCAAAAAATAAATGATTGGTAGATGACTGACAGACAATATTTGCAGTGAGGAGTTCACACATTTTTTCCTGACATAGGTTTGTGATTAAAAAATCAATTCGGTCTTGGGGGCGCCTGGGTGGTTCAGTCAGTTAAGCGTCTGCCTTTGGCTCAGGTCATGATCTCAGGGTCCTGGGATCGAGCCCCGCGTCGGGCTCCCTGCTTAGGGAGGAGTCTCCTTCTCCCTCTATCCCCACCCCCGCTCATGCTCTCTCTCTCTCTCTCTTTCAAATAAATAAATAAAATCCTTAATAATAATAATAATAATTAAGTCTGGCCACCACTAGCCTGGACTATGACATCAATGCCCTACCCCTTTTCCCTGGTGCTTGTCTTGGCTGCCCTTGAAGTCCCTCTATGCTCTGCCTCGAAATCACTGGGTCTGGAACTCTGATTTCTCGCTTAAAGCTCTTTGGGACTCACCGCTGCCTACAATGCAAGGTCCACACTCCCTGGCCCAGCACTCAAGCTCCTCCAACCAGGCCAACCCCAGCTGCCCTGGGAGCCAGTCTCCTCTCTCTCCCGAATACACACTGGGTTACCCTCCAAGCTTGTGTTCATGCCACCACCCCCAACCCATCCGAACACCCCAGTCCTGAAGCTGCTAACTCAAGTCCCACCTCCCTCCCAGAGGGTGCTTTCTCTCCTTTTCCCTAGGGCCCACCACAGCCATCAGCTGTAGTCCCACTGAGCACTCAGCCCTTGAAGCAGGGACCACTCTCCTCTTCATCACGTGCAGCCCTGCATAAACAGTAAGGGACCAACAGGTTACCACCCGAGCGAATCACTGAACCTTTTTATTTTTAACCACTGATGCAAAAATAGCTGTGAATAGCTTAATTTATTCTCTCTTCTGGAGAGCAGAGTCTCGCTTATTTTTTTAAAATTTTTAAATTGACATATAACAGTAGTTTTAGGTAGATGGCATACTGATTTGAGATGGTGTAGATCCTCCAAATGGATTACCACAATAAATTTAGTTAACATCCATCACTACACATAGTTATAACTTGCGTGTGTGTGTGTGTGTGATAGGAACTTTTAAGATGTTCTGCCTCAGCAACTTTCAAATATACAAGACGGTATTGTTAACTATAGTCATCATGCTGTATGTTATAACCCTAGGACTTATTTATCTGATAACTGGAAGTTTGTGCCTTTTGAACCCCTTCACCCATTTTAATGGGGGATTTTCAGGTCCTTAATCCAAAAATATGACTAAGAGGGGACAATCGGCCAACGGACAGACAAGCTGGGGGTCTGCTGTAGCCCAAGTCAGGCTGAGGCTGAGGCTGTCCCCCCACTCTGGCTGTAGTTTGGCCCCAACAAGGTCAGGAAATGCTAGACTAAAAGCTTTAAAAACTGTACTTATTTGTGACCCTCCCCCCCCCAAAAAATATATACACAAATATATACACACACATGCACACACACACACACATGCACAGACATCCACAGACATCCGCACCCACATATACACACATATGGGTGTGCATGTGCATACCCACATGTGTGCGTGCGCATATCCCTATGTACATATCCATTGTCTCGTGAGGGTGGAGAGAAAGAGCGATGCTGAAAAGTACAATTAGATTCTGTCTCTGCTTGAGTCTGTGTTGCAATGTTTTAAAAATTACACCCTCTGGCAATGAAGTTCTTAAAAGTCCTATGAACAAACAATAGTCTGAAAGCCCGGCAGTAATACGATCTGCCTTTTTCAACAGAGCACACAATAATTATTAGGATAATTTATTTAGCTCTTCAATTGTCTGTCGTAGGTTATATAACGGCCACCCAAGGACTTTCAGTCCTACTCCCTGGAGCGTGTGAATGGGGCCTTATTCGGAAAAAGCGAAGGATTTTGAGATGAGATTAACCGGGACCCTCCGGTGGGCCCTAAGTGTCAGCTCAAGTGTCTTTATGAAACAGAGGCCGGGGGGGGGGAGATTTTGCACAAATACCCAGAGGAGCAGGCTGTGGAAAGGAGGAGAGAGACGGCGGCGGCGGCCCACAAGCCAGGGTGTCCCGCAGCTACCAGAACCATCGGAGGGAGCATGGCCCTGGCAACACCTTGAGTTTGGGCCAATGACATTGACTTTGGACTTCTGGCCTCCAGAACTGCGAGAGAATACATTCCTGTTGCTTTAAGCCACCAAGTGTGCGGGGCTCTGTCACATAGCCCCAGGACACTAGCACACCAGATGTGCCCCCCTGTCACTGGGTACCTGGGTTCCCACGCTCTGCTGGTTCTGAGAACCCCCCCAAGTGAAGGCCCTGAGCCCCCCAAGTCACCCCACTAACCCCCTGCTCCATTTCCACGCACCACCCCAGCCCCAGGCTTTTTACTTCACCCCGGACACTTATCACCTCTGCCTTGATAATACTGAAAACGGAATGCCGTTCTTGATTACATCAGCGTCATCTCTAACAACTGAAATGGGAAACACTGAGCGGGAAATTAAGGGAAAGGCAGTCAATGATCAGCAAAGGGAGGCATCTAATTTAATTTGACAGTAATCAGAGATTTGCAGGCAGAGTAGATCCAACACTGATTCTACGAGGTGGAATCTCGGCATCCTGATGGGTCTCTTGCCGAAAAGAGAAACTGCTTGAGTCAGGAGAGTTGTACCAAGTAAAAATTAAATGGGTGCAGACTCAAGCTGAGGACCAAGGCCAAGGACCCAGCTGTTTGGGGAGGGGTGGGTGGTGGGGGGGGGTTGTCAAGGGGGTACAGAAGCCTGGATGTCATCCTCGGCACATCAAGAGAAACAATCTTGCTGTGGAAGGTGAATCCAACGACTGCAGCTCTTCAACAGACTCAAGTTGCAAAGTCTCCCGAAATCTTACAAAGGGATCCGTTTTCAAAGACTGCCCCCATGTTCCCAAGAGGAGTTGCCAAGTCTTGCGGGGGTGGTGGAAGATGAACAGAGAGAGAATAACACGGCTCCAGTGGACCACAGTTGAAATGGATTATTCACCAACTTCTCTCATTAAGTAAGAAATTGCATTTCTCACAACCTGGCAACTCCTACCGTCCTCCACCACCCCTCCCCCCGCTCCCACCAAAAAAAAAAAAGAATGCCTACCAGTGATGGATAAGATCAGCAAATTTAAATAGCTAAGCTCCTAAGAAAGGAAAGGAAATCCCCCCAAGACCAAAATAATGAGTGTATCTAAGATAACTGGATGGTAACTATGTAAAGATACAGGAGATGGGCACCTGGGTGGCATGGTGGATTAAATGTCCCACTCTTGGCTTTGGCTCAGGTCCTGATCTCAGGGTTGTGAGATCGACCCCGACTCAGGCTCTAATCACCGTGGTGTCTGCTTGAGATTCTCTCTCCCTCTTCCTCTCCCTCTACCCCTCCCGCTTGTGCACTCTCTCTCTCTCTCTAAAATAAATAAATAAATGTTTGGGGCGGGGGAGGAAGATGCAGGAGAGAAGGGGTATCTGCAGGTAAGAAGATCCTGAGGATGAAGAGGAAAAGGTGGGGGGGGGCGCCTGGGTGGCTCAGCCGTTAAGCGTCTGCCTTCGGCTCAGGTCATGATCCCGGGGTCCTGGGATCGAGCCCCGCGTCGGGCTCCCTGCTCGGCGGGAAGCCTGCTTCTCCCTCTCCCACTCCCCCTGCTTGTGTTCCCTCTCTCGCTGTCTCTCTCTGTCAAATAAATAAATAAAATCTTTAAAAAAAAAAGAAAAGGAAAAGGTGGGGGAGTCTGCTCCGCATGGAAGGGGAGGAGCAACACAGGAAAGGGGGAGGAGCTCAAGTGCTTGGATCCCAATTTGACAGGAGAAAGATGAGTAGCAGAAAAGAAATCGTAAACTGTGGAAAGAGCCAAGATGTCCATCCACAGATGAATGGATAAAGAAGATGTGGTATATATATACAACGGAATATTATGCAGCCATCAAAAGGAATGAGATCTTGCCATTTGCAACGACGTGGATGGAACTGGAGGGTATTATGTTGAGTGAAATAAGTCAAACAGAGAAAGACATATATCATATGATCTCACTGACATGAGGAATTCTTAATTGCAGGAAACAAACTGAGGGTTGCTGGAGTGGGGGGTGGGGTGGGAGGGATGCAGTGACTGGGTGATAGACACTGGGGAGGGTATGTGCTCTGGTAAGCGCTGTGAATTGTGCAAGACTGTTGAATCTCAGATCCGTACCTCTGAAACAAATAATGCAATATATGTTAAGAAAAAAAAAGAAGAAGAAGGTAGCGGGAGGGGAAGAATGAAGCGGGGGAAATCGGAGGGGTAGACGAACCATGAGAGACGATGGACTCTGAGAAACAAACTGAGGGTTCTAGAGGGGAGGGGGGGTGGGAGGTTGGGTTAGCCTGGTGATGGGTATTGAGGAGGGCACATTCTGCATGGAGCACTGGGTGTTATGCACAAACAATGAATCATGGAACACTTCATCTAAAACTAACGATGTAATGTATGGGGATTAACACAAGAATAAAAAAAAAAAAGAAAAGAAATCGTGCTTAATGGCCTGTATTAGGAGGAAAAATTCCAACACTGAATTGTATTTCAGAAGGAGGGGTGCACAAAATCATCTGACCCCGTCATGGCACACACTCGTACCTAAGATAATGTGCATAAAGCACTTAGTACGATGTCGGGCCCATAGTAAGTGCTCCTTAAATTGATGCTCTTACTATCATTACCACTGTTACTTTCACTGAAGCAACCTATAGAGAGGGTGAAAAAGCACTCCAGCTTAGTTCAGCTAAGAAAAAAAAAAAAATGCGCGTTTCCTTCCCCCGGCAGATTAAAAAAAGAAACCTGGACCACATTTCAGCATCCCGAACTCTCTGGAATTGAGTTGCTTTTAAATCCCAAGGCAATGGTTTAATATCAGCCTAGTCTCTCATCTTCTTTAAATATTGACTTAGTTGAGACTGTCTACACAGGATCAGAGTTAACAGGATTTAAAATTCATCCCTCCATCCTCGATCACCTCCACTGCCTTTAAAATTCATTACTCTCAAACACATCAAGAATTGTGGATGTGGGGCGCCTGGGTGGCTCAGTTAGTTAAGCGACTGCCTTCGGCTCAGGTCATGATCCTGGAGTCCCTGGATCGAGTCCCGCATTGGTCTCCCTGCTCGGCAGGGAGTCTGCTTCTCCCTCTCCTGCTCCCCCCTCTTGTGCTCTCTCTCTCTCACTCTCTCTCTCAAATAAATAAATAAAATCTTTAAAAAAAAAAAAAAAGAATTGTGGATGTGTCCAATCTCTAAAATGAAAAGACAGATGCAAAATGGATCTTCCATACGACTAAGAAAAAGAATGCTGACCAAAGACCTACTCCTTAATATCACAAAAACATACACGTATGTTTTGGCCCTTCTACAATGTGTGCTGTGGTTTTGGAAAGTTTAGAGTCTTTCTTTAATCTAAGCTCTTTCATACCATGTTTTAAATAATCAGAAGGCACAGGGAGTAAGAGGCCATGACCAACTGAATTTTCTTATTACATGGAAATTAGCGAAAAAAGGAGCTTTCTTCCAGAATGCTTTGGTTTTTTGTTTTTTTAAGATTTATTTATTTGAGAGAGAGAGTGCACGCGCGCACACACATGAGCGGGGGAGGGGCAGAGGGAGAGGAAGAATCCTCAAGCAGACTCCCTGCTGAGCGCAGAGCCTGATTCGGGGCTCCATCCCAGGACTCTGAGATCATGACCTGAGTTGAAATCGAGAGTTGGGCACTTAACGGACTGAGCCACCCAGGAGCCCCCAGAATGCTTTGGTTTCTTAATGAATAATGTATGTTAAACTCAAATGACTCTTTTCTTCTTCAGCAAACATCTATTAAGCACCTAAAATACACCTGACACTGTTCCACACGCCAAGTGTACACTATGGAAGAGACACGGGTCTTCAGGCTCTCTCATGGGGAGAACTCGGATCCTCTGTTGTGGTTCAAGTTTACCATCTGTTATGGACTGAAGTGTGTCCTCCTGCCGCAAAATTTGTATGTTGAAGCCGAACCCCCAAGGTGACTGTATTTGGAGAAAAGAGCCTTTAGAAGGGATTTAAGATTAAAGGAGATGATAAGGGTGAGGCCCTAATCTGATAAGACTTGGTGTCCATATAAGAAGAGGAAGAGATACCACAGATCTCTCTCTCTCTCTCTCTCTCTCTGCTCAAGCATAGAGGAAAGGCCATGTGAGGACACAGCAAGAGGATAGCCATCTACAAACAAGGAAGGAGGCCTCACCAGAAACCAACCCTACACCTTGATCTTGGATGTCCAGCCTCCAGAGCTGTAAGAAAATAAGTGTCTGTTGCTTACACCCCCAGTCTGTAGTCTGTGGTTATGGCCGCCCAAGCAGACCACAAGATCATCCAAGCATCATACAATTCTATGGGATTCCCTTATCCTGCAGAAGAATGAAAACCTAAGTAAGAGCCAAGGGCTCGTGTGCCTTCATCAAGGGCTGGGGCCGGACCTGTTTCTTTCCTGATCTCACTTGCTTTCCACACTCCAGCAGGTGATGGGGTGGCTCAGCATGGCAGCTGGGCCTTCGGGCTCCAAGGCCCCAGAGCCTTGACTCCCGAGCCTGTCTCTGCCACTTGGTAGCCCGGACCTTTCTAAGCCTTCGCTTAAAAAAAAAAAAAAAAAATGCAGGGAAGGATAATAGTGCATACCTCATAGGGGAGAAATAAACGACGCCACCCAGGAAGGGTGCTCAGCACCAGGAGCATTCATGGAAGCCCTCAAGAAGTGTTCACTGCTGGGAGCTGCAGGTTTTGTGCAAGAGGAGTGGACACAGAGCCAGGAAGCCCCGCCCCCAGGCTCCC
Source organism: Neomonachus schauinslandi (assembly GCF_002201575.2). Classification (NCBI taxonomy): domain Eukaryota; kingdom Metazoa; phylum Chordata; class Mammalia; order Carnivora; family Phocidae; genus Neomonachus; species Neomonachus schauinslandi. The sequence continues at coordinate 12,653,147 of NC_058403.1, forward strand.
ATCTCCACTGCTCCCCATCGTCCTCACAAGCAGGTCTGGGGCCCTCAGACCCCCTGGTCAGGCGGTCAGAGCAGTGCTCATACCTCTTTTCTGAGCTCTGTCTCCACCATCCCCTCGGGGCTGCCTCCCCAGTCCCGCCCCCCACCTGGGCCTGGAATTCCCTGGCCAGGCCCCACTCCCTTCTGACCTCTGACGACAGCTTACTTCTCCACCCCAGACTGCCTCATGTCACCGACGCTTCCCCAGCTCTCACGCCCACCACACACGCTTAACAGTTTGGGACACCTTCACTGAAACCTCCGGTGTCTGGCCTCCTCTCTTTTGGGTTCCCAGCTTCTAGCTCAGTGCTTGGCTCTTGGGGAGCTACTGGGGAAGAGAAAGGGAGGGAGGGCGAGAAGAAAGGAAAGAAGGGAGGACGGATGGTCCCACCAGTCTGCCACAGGTGGTGGGTATGGTGGCTTCCTGGTCACCTCTACTCCTGCCTTGGGTAGGTCTCACCACTCAAGCCCTCCCCATCCTCTGCTATAAGACAGGTAGACCAAAATCCTTCCCTTCGACCATTAAAATGATAAAATGTCGTGCCACCTACGGATGTGTTTCAGCTTGTGCGGGATTATGATGCAGAGACACAAGACGCTCCCTCTTTGAGAAATGTCACCTTCCGTGAGAGGCTTCCCAGACCCGCCAACTCCAGCTGCGCCCATGCCCTGTGCCCCCACCGTGGCACGCGGCATCCCTCACTCTATCCTGCGTTTTTACTGGGCTATAACAGGCTGACCCTCCTTCACGGCACTACATTCGCCCACCTCCACACCCCCTTCCAGACTCTGGGATCGGCCCCACTGGACCCCTCTCAGCTTTTTTCAAGCCTCATCCTTTTCCTAGAACACTCTTCTAAAACCCCCTTCTTGGCATTAGCCCCACTGTCGCTCCAAACGGTGGCTTGCCCTTGCATGCCCAGTGCCTGGCACAGTGTCAGGAACAGAGGAGCTCAATACACATGTACGAGAGCCAAGGTACGTGCAAGTTAAGGAAAGTGGGAGAAAAGGAGGGAGGACGGATGCCTACAGCCACCACCTGTGTGCCCTGTGGATGCCACTTCAGCCTGGACAGAAGCCATACAACTTAGACTGAATGCCAGCGGAAGCAGATGAGAGGACACTGCACAAAGGGTATCCCTGGTGGCCCTCTCTGGATGAGTCAGAGGAAGAAACTGGGGGTCACTGCCAAGCTAAAGGCAGTGGGCTGATGTCCCCTGCTCACCACACAAGTACTGGAACCGTCCTGCCATCCTCCCACATAAAGCCGTTTCGTGCTTCCTAAGCATCCGGCTGAGTATTGGAGAAGTCACCAGGGAGAGAGGCGCCATGACCAGCGTGTGTCTGGCACCCTGGCATTCCAGCACAGAAGATCCGTCACTCTTCACCAGCCACCCCCTGGTGCCACCCTAAGTCCCTCTCACTGCCACATCTAACTCTGGACTGTGCATCTAGAGAGCCCTTCTCCCTCCCAAACTTGTCTGACCCATCTGTCACCTTCTCGAGAGCAACTAATCGGGGAGGGAGGGGGGATAGGAAAGCTCTCCAAAAGCAAGGACCAACCCCCATTTCTCCCAGAGGAAGAGCCAAAGTGCTGACGATGCCCACAGCTCCCCAACACACAGCCAGCTCGCTCTCTGACTCCATCGCCCTCTGGTCCCCCTCCCGTTCCCTCAGCTCACCCACTGCCTCCTTACTGTTCCTCGGGTGTGACAGGTATATCCCACCTGGGGGCTGGGGCCGAACACTTAACTCGCTCACCTCCAAGACTTTGCTGAGATATCACCTCTCAGAGAGGCTTCTCTGAGTCACCTGCTTATAGCTATAACCACCCAGCACTTAATATAATTACTGTAGCCTGTTCTCCCCCACCTTGGCACTGGTCACTTCTTAAATCGTACACAGCTCATTGATTGAATATGGAATCTGCCCGATCCTCGGATACTCCAGAAGCCAAGGCACCTTCCCATGCTCTCAGCATCCAGAAGAGTCTCTGGCACACAGACAACACTCCGGTATTTCTTGAAGGAATGAATGAATGAGTACAAGTGTTGCTGGAAGAAAAAGATTCTATTAACTACATCAGAATCTGTTATAGACTGAATTGCGCGTCTCCCCATCCAATTCGTATGTTGAAGACCTAACCTCTCATGTGACTATACAGAGACAGGGCCTTTAAAGAGGTAATTACAAGTAAACAAGAAAACAGGGGGGTTCCCTTATCCAATGGGACAGGTCTCCTTATACGGAGAGGAAGAGACACCAGGGGTTCATGAGCACAGAGAAAAGAAGGCAGCCGTCTGCAAGCCAACGAGAGAGGCCTCGGGAGAAACCAAACCTGCCGACACCTTGACCTTGGACTTCCAGCCTCCAGAGCTGTTAAGAAGATAAATGTCTGTGGTTTAAGCCACCTGGTTGTGGCACTGTGTGATGGCAGGTCCAGCAGCCTAACGCAGAACCTTTAGGAAAGTTATCAGGAATACTAGAATGCTTACTCTGTACATCGCGTTTTAACAATAAAGTCTGGAGAACAATGCTGGACGAAATGAATTGGGCAAGGGGTAAGCTGGAGGGACCGTCCCTAAAGCCAGGAAGAAAATGACAAGGGGCTGAGGGCTCTGAGGCTCCGGGTTCCAGCCCAAGCCTGAGCTGATGTACAAGGGCTGAAAACTGTGGCGATTAGCATGACCCAGTGGGGAATTCTGAAAATAAACTGGTTTCACGCTTTCTTCCCAAGAAACGCTATGTGTAAATGCACCTGAGTGGAACATGCACCTGTGTGCAGGATACTTATTTCACAGAAAGCAGAAAATATCCTTTGCTGGCTTTATAATTAATTTCAAGGTTGCTCCGATTCACAGAGACACGATGCTAGACAGCAAATACGCATCGCTGTCTTTTATAGGGGTCTATTAATTGCTGCTTTTTGTGCAGCGGAGCGTGACGGCTTCTGACCCCTGGCTCCCCACGGCCACCCTCCCGCTGCTGTGCGCTAAAATCTGTCTTCTTGTAAATGAGGGGGAAAAGTCTCCTTCCCCAATTTAAACAACAGAGCTCATTAGGACATGATTTGGCAACGATAACAGAACCCAGCGCTGGGTAAAGGCAAAGAGCTCAACTCCGGTGGAAGGGGGGGGAAAAAGCCGGCTCGCAAGGTAAGCCCACCCCGTGGTGTTCTGAAACCTCAGTGGCTGGGGATTCTCTGTGCCCAGGCTCCAGCTCCAGCTCGGAAAGCAAATCATGTCCTGACACCCTAGAAACATCCTGCTGGTGGGAAACCAGAAACTGCTTCCTGCAAGCAAGGAAAAATGCAAACTGGAGAATTTTCAGAAGGCAAGGTGCACCGGCGGGGCCGCATACCAAGGGCAGTAGCTACGCAAACTGGAATTCTTATCCAGAGCCCGTCTGCGTAGATAGAATATGCACGCCTCTGGTTGTCAAAATGTATTTATTATCCTCAGGATAAAAAGTAACCCCAAATTCCGGGGCCCAGGGTTCTCCACAACTCGGGAATCTTAAGGGGAGATGAAGTTTGAATTAAAACAGGTAGTGCTAAAATCATTTCTCTTTGGCTTTGGAAAAGAGTCAGAAGGCCCAGTTTGGCAACAGATGACAAGTTTTTTTTTACACCGCATAGAATTAATCTTGGTACTCCCCACTATGCTTGGCTCCCGAAGTGCGAAATATATTGAATCCATAAATACCTAGGTTAAAAAACTAAATACCCAGTTGTCTCCAACTCCGATCCCCCGGCAACCCCTTCCTGCTCCATTTTTCTTCCAGTTTGGCCCCATTTTCAATTACCCAGAATATCACTTGGTGACAATGGAGAGGAAGCCTCAAATGACATCATCTGAAAGCCAATAGATGGATGAATCCAAAACAAAATGGGTTGGTTAGGCATGACTACCCCTGGCCATCCATCACTATCACCTTGCTGAGAAGAGGAGCTTCCCCACTGCCCATGTGGACGGCCTGCACCCCAACCCTCCCTAGCCAGCCTCACCAAAAATCATAATTGTCCCTGTTCTCTGTGCTCCTGTCCTGGAGGCCATCATCATCCCCACCTGTTGCCAGAGCAGTTGACTCTTTGCCCTCTCCCTTCCTGGCAACCAGTCACCAAGTCTCCAGAAGGTTCCTTCCTTGCCATGTCTATTGCTCTGGCCAGCCCTCTAAGGGCTTCCCTGCACTCCTTCAGGTCTCCCCCTGCCCTTCTCCACACTGAGACACTAGAGTTGTCCTTCTAAGGATGGTTATGATCATCCTTTAAAATAAACTTGATTCCTTAATGAGAAATTTAAAAATCCTTCTTGATCTGGCACCAGCCCCCCTGACCTCCCCCTCTGCTTTTTTTTTTTTTTTGGAACATTTTATTCTGACTAGCTTCCATCCTATCAACTTTCATTGACCCAGCTGTTTCTGGTCAAATATTTTCACCTAATAGTCACAGTGAGACATGTGGTCCTTAGGGTCTTGGTTGTTCTTTTTTATTATTTCTTTGGATAGGACACCTACCATAAAATAAACCATTATTAAGTATGTTCATATCTGTTGTGCGGCCATCACCATCTCCATCTCCAGAACACTTTTCATCTTGCCAAACTGAAGCTCTGTCAGTCTCTTCAACAAATGGTGCTGGGAGAACTGGACAGCCACATGCAAAGAATGAAACAGGACCACTTTTCTACACCATACACAAAAATAAACTCAAAATGGATTAATGACCTAAATGTGAGACCTAAAACCATAAGAGCCCAGAAGAGAGCAGAAGCAGTAATTTCTCTGACATCGGCCATAGCAAACATTTTTCTAGATAGGTCTCCTGAGGCAAGGGAAACAAAAGCAAAAGTAAACTCTTAGGACTGCATCAAAATACAATCTTCTGCACAGCAAAGGAAAAAATTAACAAAACTAAAAGACAACCTACTGCATGAGAGAACATATTTGCAAATGACATACCCGATAAAGGGTTAGTATCCCAAATATATAAAGAACTGATACAACTCAATGCCCAAAAAAACCCCAGATATAATCCAATTAAAATTTGGGCAGAAGACATGAACAGACATTTCTCCAAAGAAGACATCCAGATGGCCAGCAGATACATGAAAAGATGCTCAACATCACTGATCATCAGGGAACTGCAAATCAAAACCACAGTGAGCTATCACCACATGCCTGTCAGAATGGCTAAAATCAAAAATGCAAGAAACAACAGGTGTTGGTGAGGATGTGGAGAAAAAGGAACCTTTGTGCACTGTTGGTGGGAATGCAAGCTGGTGCAGCCACTCTGGAAAACAGTATGGAGGTTCCTCAAAAAGTTAAAAATAGAACTACCCTATGACCCAGTAATTCCACTACTGAGTGCTGACCCAAAGAATGCAAAAACCCTAATTCAAAAGGATATATGCACCTCTATGTTTGTTGTAGTATTATTTACAATAGCCAAATTATGGAGGCAACCTAAGCGTCCCTCGACAGATGAATGCATAAAGAAGATGTGGGGTGTGTGTGTGTGTGTGTGTGTGCGTGTATACACAGTGCAATATTATTCAGCCATAAAAAAAGAATGAAATCTTGCCATTTGCAAAGACATGGATGGATGTAGAGGGTATAATGTTAAGTGAAGTAAGTCAGCAAAAAGACAAATATGATCTTACTCATATGTGGAATTTAAGAAACAAAACAAATGAACAAAGAAAAAAAAGAGACAAACCAAAAGACTCTTCAATGCAGAGAACACACTGATCTCGGCTATTATTGTGAGTGACTGTTAATGAGATATGTTACATTTTTTTTCATACTTTGCGACGTCTGACATGTATTTTTTACACTTAGAGCACATGTCAATTTGGATCAGGTACATTTCCAGGGTTCAACGGCCACATGCGGCGAGTGGCCAGGGTGTGGGGAGAGCGCTGTCCAGGCTCGATGGCTCTGGCCAAGTCCCTTACCCTCTGAGCCCCAGACACAGCGCACTACCTTCCTGAGACCGAGCACTCAACAGAAAAGTCTGAATGAATGAATGTGTAAAGAAATGCTCCCCTGTCTCATCTACAAGCTGCATAGATTACCCATTACACAAATTTGCAGTGAAGATGAAATCACACCTTTTATTTTTTTTATTTAAATTCAACTAGCCAACATAAAGTAAGTGCATCATTAGTTTCAGATGTAGAGTTCAAGAATTTATCAGTTGCACACAAGACCTGGTGTTCATCACATCATGTGCCCTCCTTAATGCCCATCACCCAGTTACCCCGTTCCCCCACCCACCTCCCCTCCAGCAACCCTCAGCTTGTTTCCTACAGTTAAAGAGTCTCTCATGGTTTGTCTCCCTCTCTATTACCACACACCTTTTGGAACAACCAAGGGAGGAGTCCCAGAACTAAGAAATCCTGGACAAAGAAACCTAACCCCAATAAGCCTCAGATTATTCATCTGAGGGGGTAATAATGGCAGCCAAAGTATACCGCGCAAAGTGCTTGGTACACAGTAACCATTCATTAGCTGTAGTTACAACTGAGCAAACACAGTGACAACACAGTGGGACAGGGTATGATTGATCCCTGCAGATAGCGCTAATGGGGGAGAAAACAAAAGTCAGGACTGCTCGGAGAGAGGGGGCTATCTCATGGAAATAACAGTTGTGCATTAACTGAGCACAGGAATCCTTCCTTATCAGCCCTCCCGTCTCCTGCTCCCGGGACTGCTGGTGACCCTCTCACATGAGGTCCTCAATACACGTCTGCAGATGGTTTCCCCACGCCACGTGCGCACATGGCTTCCTTCGCCCCACTTCAATCACACGCTCAGTGTCAGGGCCAGCCCCAGTGCCCGTGTTCATCAGAAAGAGAAAGCCAGGTCTTTTTTCCACTCTGCTCTGATTTATACATGGACATTTATGGTGTCAGTCTGTATAAAAGCAGAATTTGTGTTCCTGCAATGACACCATAAATCCTCCTGGCCTCCCTTCCGCTCACTGGGAATATCAAATGTTCTGCTTCCACTGACAGCAGATAATGGCTCTTAGGAAGGGCAAGAAATTCACGTGAAGATAACAAGGGAACTCAGTGGGAGGTGTGTGCGTGTTTGCACGCATGTGTGCACAGGGTGGGGGCTGCAGGGAGAAGGCCTGGGTGAAACCCGAACCCCCGAGCACTTGATTCTTTTTTCTTTCTTTAAATACAGATTGTTCTTTCCATCATTATAATAAATCTCTCCCAGTGTATTCGTTTGCAAAAGCTGCCACAGCATAACTGCTTAAACAACAGAAATTTATTTTCTCACAGTCCTGGAGGCTAGAAGTCTGAGATTAAAGTGGCAGCAGGGTTGGTCTCCTCTGAGGCCTTGCTCCTCAGCTTATAGATGGCTGCCTTCTACCTCCATCTTCCCATGGGCTTCCCTCTGTGCCTGTGTGTGTCCTAATTTCCTCTTAGAAGGACACCAGTCAGACTGGATTAGGGCCCACCCTAATGACCTCGTTTAAAAGTAATTACCTCTTTAAAGATCCAAATCCAAATAGAGTCACATTCTGCGCGACTGGGGGTTAGGACTTCAACATATGAATTCTGCGGCGAGACAACTCAGCCCGTAACCCCCACCAAAACTTCTCACAAACTGTAGTATTAAGAAAAGAAGCAACGAATCCAAAGGTGACTTGCCAACACTTCCCAGTGGGAGGCAATGTGATCTAAGGAAACTCAGTTCGAATCATCATAGCGCTTTGAGTTTCTTTTTATCTCTGTCACCTGTTTTCCCTGCTTACGAGTTTCAAAATACTTACTACTCTGGGTCATTAACTTTTCTACAAATAAGCACATCCTTTAGGTCTTAACTTTGGACATCTACCTCCTGTTCATCTTTGGAAAAGGAGGCCGCCATCTTTTTATTTGCATTTGTCAGGGTGGATTTTTTTCCTTTTCTTCTCTTTTCTTTTTTGGCTGCTTTTAGGGATACATGAAGTTTAGGAAACGTCAGATAAATATGCTTTATACTCTTCACCATTTGTCCATTTAAGGTTTAAAAAAAAAAAAAAAAAAAAAAAAAAAAGTAAGCAGAGACAGAAAGTGGCAACAAAAGTAAAGCCAAAAAGATTTCCTGAAGCAGATCCCTGTAAAAAATCTGCCAGAATTTCAATCTTTGACCATAAAAAAAAAACAAAAAACAACCAGTCCTTTGTAGTGAATAGTCACAACTTGAATACTCGACTAGAGAGCCGTGATTAAGTGCTTAGCTTTCGGGAATGGGGGGACTCGAGATGGTTCTAGGAAGAAACAGAACTGTTTTTTGGCTCCATCCTCCTTAAAGAGGTCTTCAAGCCTCTTGTAGTGACTACAAGTATCTGCTGAGAAAGTCACACCCATCCCCAAAGGGGCTGTACCTTCTGTTGCTATTGTTGAGTTTCCTTAAATGCGAGTGTGTTTTAGAAAGTGGTGGGGGCTGGGAGGGATGGGGTGGCTGGGTGATAGACACTGGGGAGGGTATGTGCTATGGTGAGAGCTGTGAATTGTGTAAGACTGATGAATCACAGACCTGTACCTCTGGAACAAATAATACAGTATATGTAAAAAAAAAAAAAAGAAGAAGAAGAAGAAGATATTGGCAGGGAAAAATGAAGGGGGGGAATCAGAGGGGGAGACGAACCATGAGAGACTATGGACTCCCAGAAACAAACTGAGGGTTCTAGAGGGGAGGAGGGTGGGGGGATGGGTTAGCCTGGTGATGGGTATTAAGGAGGGCACGTACTGCATGGAGCACTGGGTGTTATACGCAAACAACGAATCATGGAACACTACATCAAAAACTAATGATGTAATGTATGGTGATTAACATAACATAATAAAATTAAATTAGAAAAAAAAGTTTACTTAAAACCTTTCTCTTAGTTTCTCTAAAACCCCATGCATTGTGAAAGTGCATTTTTCTTAGCCAATCCCTCTGAAAATGTGACCATTTAAGAAAGGATTGGAGTTCCATTTTGTTTCCATTAACGAGAGGGGGTTAACTGTATTTAATAGAGGCTTTGGGACTTGCCTGGGGTAACGCAGCATGGCAATTCCCGGACTGGGACAATCATTCTGATTCTATCCAGGACATCGATGTTCAGAATTCTTGTAAAATAGAGACATTTTATTCATCATTTGGTCAACTGCCTGCTATAAAAGGTTTTTGGTGGTTTTTTTTGGCAAGAGTAAGTTCATCTATTCGGCCAAGAATTAAAATTATTTTCAATTTAACACTATTTCCAGTACCTCCCAAACATTTTTTTCCTATTCCAATAGCAAAAAAAAAGTAACTAATGAAACAATATTAAATATACACATACAGCAACATGAATATTTATATAGTCAAGTAAAAAAAAATCATTTCAAGAGAGCAGACAATCACTGACTTCAAAAGGATGTTTCCCACTTAAAAGTATGTGATTGCTAACTCTGAAAATACATTTTAAATTCTGAGGTACCTTTTTCAATTTTTCACGGACAGGTTCCTGGGATTGGGGGTATTATTATCAGTTTGTGATTTCCTATGCTACTGGGTCCCTGCTGCAAATTTGGGTCAAGTGCCAGTTATCTACTTCTTCCATCAAAATTAATCGAGCTCTGTTATGTCAAAATCAGGCTGGAAAGATTTTAATAGTGTCTTTTATAGGAGACAAGATAGACTGGTTGCAAAGCTCACCTCTTCCCCTCCACCAAAAAAACAAAACAAGCAAACAAAAAGCTAGACACTTTGATTGCTACCATAACTTTTTAAAGTAGATCAATAGTGATAATCTCATTATACTGAACACATTTTTCTCATTACATAAAGAAAAGATTAACTAATAGTAGGAATAGTATTAAAAATTCATGTTGTAATTAGGCATGGGTCTCCATGATCCAGATCAATCAAACAATCAAGGTAGACAACTGTCTGAATAACTTAAGCTACATAAATAATCAAGCCGACTGGGGATCCATTTAGCGATCTAAATTACATAGTTTAGTTACCTATAAGCATAAAATTAATGAGCTATTTGGACAATTGCCATTTCTCTGTCAACTGCATAGTGTGAAAACAAATAAAAAGGCACACATATGGGCCACAGTCACCAAGCCATATAAATCTCAACTTGGGCCTACTGCCATTTAGTAAGCACTTGACAAGCAAGACTCTGCAAGACATATTACATACATCATCCCTTGAAATTCCCACAATCTTATGAAGAAGATCCTCTTGTTTTCCCTTTTTACAGGAGGAAAAGCTCTTGGTTTACACAGATTAAGAAATCTGCCCATAGGTCGCCCAGCCGGGCCATGGTACAGCCTGGATTTGACTCCCAACCCACAGCGAAGCTGCTTCTTGCTGTGTAAAGGGGACCAGGTGATCGGGGTTGGGGCCCAAGCTGGGCTAACCCAGCGGGCTGATTAATGTAAACAGCTCCATCAGGAAATTCTGCGTCACCAAGAAAAATAAAAACTGATCGTACTATCTACATTGATCACTATAAAAGCATAATTCCCAAATCTCTACATCCTTCCACTGCCTCGTGAGACCTGCTTGGCATCAAGGACGTAGTTCAATCACACCGATTATCAGAACTTGGTGAACAGCGGAAGAAACAGCCCAGGTGGAAGAGTGTAAACTGAGAAGAGTGAGTTACAAATTTAAACGATAGTTAAACACAGACGTGACTGATTGTAGGTCCTTATCTCTGAGATCTCAAAAGCTCTCCCAGGGAGGTCCTAACAATCCCTCCTGACCAGGCAAGCAGGCCCGACCCCTGCTGGTCTCCCCAGGCCAGGCCGGTCACTCTTGCCAGCAGCCTGATGCCCCCACGGGGCAGAACAGCTGGGACCCCATCAACAGCACACCCAGGATGGTTTTCCCGGGGACAGGAGGGAAACAGTGTGGACAGAACAGTCGACCCCTTCTCCTCACCTCCATCTTCTCTGAAGAAACAACCCCCCTGACCTGGCAAGCTTCAGCGCCTCACCCAAGTCAGACAGGCCCCAGGCTCTACAATAGAGCTGACACTCAGTGCTTATGGGTTGAATTGTGTCCCATCCCCCCTCCCAAAATTCCATGATGAAGTCCTAACCCCCAGTACCTCAGAATGTGACCTTCTTTGGAAATAGAGTTGTTGCAGATGGAATCAGGTAAGAGGAGGACATTGGGGGGGGAGGGGGGCAATCCAGTATGACTGGTGTCCTTAAAAGGGGGAAATGGAGACTCAGAGACACACAGGCAAGGAGAAGATGAAGGTTACAGTGATGCTGTCACAAGCCAAGGAACTACCGGAAACTGGGAGAAAGGCCTGGAAAACAGATCCTTCCTAGAGCCTTCGGAGAGAGTGCGCCCCCATAATCCACAGCTCAAGGTGTGCTCAGACTTCTGGCCTCCAGGGCTGTTTGAGAAGACGTCTCTGTTGCTCTTAAGTTACCTGGGCTGTGGTCCTCTGTTAGGCAGCCCTAGGAAAACAAACACAAGACTCTGAAGTTACCTGGATCCTCTCCCTTCTGACACCTGGGAAATTCTTTCCAGCCACTCTGCATCTAATCCATCAGGAAGTTCAACATAAACCACAATAAACTGGTGGCTGACTTTGGATAAAGGCGTATTTCCAGAATACTGATTAACTTAGGTGTCACACAGGGCTCGGCAGAGGGATGTTGTCCGGAGGAAACCTTTGGACTGTGACAAAGCCTTAGAAATGGAGCCAGAACTTCCACAGGAAGACCTCTGTTCTACTGAGCTGCCCAAGGGCCACCCTGTGCGAAACATCAGGACAGGCTCCAATGAGAACATTTGCTTTTTCATGCCTTGAACCTGGTTCTACCTAAATAATCAAATGGGCGAGGAAGCAAACGCCCGCTTGCTTAATGTCCCCAACGTCACGGCGAACGTCAGAGGTGATGTGCGGTAGGTGAGACAGAAGGCGGGAGAAAATGCTTCAGGCTGGGCAGAGCCAGGGCCGGCCCTGTGTTAGAAGGGGGCATTTTGGCGGGGCTCGAAGGACGGGCGGCCAGGAGGGGGCCGGCGGGACCCCGAGGAGGACACTCAGAGGACAGAGAACCCGCCTTACCTGGACCAACACGAAGGGGGGTGGGCCAGAAACAAGAACACCATCCGAGGACTGAACAGACAGCCCTGAACACAGGCGCTGGAAGGGGGAATTCACTTCGTTGTAAGAAGGGAACCAAGCAGTCTAGGGCTTTTTTTTTCTTTTTTCCTTTTTTTTAAGCAGGGCTGTAGCATGATTAGAGTTCATTTCGAAGTGGTTAAGATGGATTATGGCCGCAAGCCACTGGAGATGCGGGGGATTAACAAGGACTCAGCCTGAAAGTGGCCAAGGGACGGGTCGGCAGGAGGTGAAATCAAACAGCAACGTGGAGGTAAAGCTGACAGCCGCAGACGACCCGAGAGGGGCTGAGGAAGACGGAGGACACAAGTCGGTGCTAAGGCTGGACAGGAGCAGCAGGGAAGGATGGAGAGGGTGCTCAGTGGTGGCAGACAATGAATTAGGTCTGCAATGTACTAGGGGTCGAATTAGGTCCCTGCAAAAAGGTACGTGAACGTCCTAAGTCTCCGTCCCTCCAAACGGGACCTGATTTGGAAACAGGCTCATTGCCAGTGTCCTAGCTGCAGCAAGATGAGATCAGAAAGGAGTAGGAAGGGTCCCTAATCCAGTATGGCCAGTGTCCTTATAAGAAGAGACACAAGAAGGCCTTGGGAAGATGGAAGGAGCCTGAGTGTGGCCCATTCAGACCTCTAGCCTCCAGAGCTGTGAGACCAGGAATTTCCATTGTTCTAAGCCATCTGGTTTGTGGCGCTTTGTTACAGCCCCGGAAAGTAACACAGAGTGTAAGAACAGAAGATCTAAGCAAGGTTCGTTCACCAGGAAATTGCTGTCAGCCTTCAAATCACTTCCCCATAGCATCAAGTGCGGGGGGGAAAAAAAGCTTCTCCCCCTAGGCTCACATACCTACAGAGAGCAGCGGGGGTGGGGGGGGTGGGGGGGGTGATAACTTCAGAGCAATTTACGATCATTAAAACTGTCTCCACTATAACATACATTCTAAATGTGTGTAACATTAAGCCATAAAAGAGAGTCCACTCACAAATGGTATTCCTCACAAGGCTCCTGACAAACTAACAAGGCATACTGATTGAACACCGCGTGGATACTGAGGGTTCGCTTTCAAACCCGCCTCTTTCAAGACGGGCAGACACCCCCCTTGCTCTCAGCCTTCCCAAATTCACTGCTGCACACCAAGCTACTCTGACAATCAGCCTCTCTTCACACTTTCCGGAAGCCTCTATCCCACCGCCCAGCAAAGTTCAATGCTGGACTTCTCCGTGGGGGCGACCAAGACAGGCCTTGAGACTCCTGAAGAAAAGAGAGCTCACAAGACGCATATTCAATACACCTACCTTTGCCCTAATAACACCCTGAAATATAATAACCACAAAACATAAAATGAGGGTGCCAGGTGTTACCACGGCCAGGTGGGTAAATAGTGAGGCCCTATGTTGCTTACCTCTTTGCCTTCCCATGGAAGCCAGCCCCCCTGGAGGGCTCAGGGCTCAAGTCTGTGTCCAGGGTCCGGTGTTTCCTCGACGGAACATCAGCATAACCATGTGCATTTCTACAACACCTCTCTATTCCACCTGGCCTCCCACGTTTCTCTCCCCAAGTGAACTGTCGCTCTGGGATGAGCCCCAAGCACCCCTAGTAAGCTCAGTGTCCCAGAAAGCTGGAAGATGGGGAGCAGAGGCGATGAAGCCCCATGGAAGGTGCAGGCAGCCCTCTCCACCCAAAGCCCAGGGAACACCAATGCCCGGGTGTTTGGGTCCCAACCGCTCCACCTCCTTCACTGTCCCCTTGACTTTGCCTGTCTCTTGCTCTTTGCTTGGAGAGTCCAAAGGCCATTCGGGGCTAGTGAATGACTAAGACAGGATAAGGAGAAAAATCATAGCAGGATGTTAGGGGTTGAATTGTGTCTCCCCAAAACATGCTGAAGTCCTAACCCCCAGCACTTATGGATATGTGACCTTATTTGGAACTAGGGTCTGTGCAGATGCTGAAGTTAAGAGGAGGTCAGTAGAGAGAGCCCTAACCCAATATGACTGTGTCCTTATAAAAAGGGGACATTTGGACACAGGGACAGTCACACAGAGGGAAGATGCAGGGAAAATACCATCTACAAGCCAAGGGATACCTGAGACTACCAGAGGCTAGGAGAAAGACCTAGAACAGATTCTCCCTCACAGCCTTCAGACGGAACCGAACCTGTTACAGCTTGATTTAGACTTCCAGCCTCCAGAACCAAATAAATTTGGTTTGAGACACAGAGAGAGAGAGAGAGAGAGAGAATCCCAAGCATCTGAGCAGGCTCCATGCTCGGTTCGGAGCCACTGAGCACGGTGCCTCCTAATTGCCCTCTCCGTCCTTCCCTGCTGCTCCTATCCAGTCTTAGCACCGACTTGTGTCCTCCGTCTTCCTCAGCCCCTCTGGGTCATTTGAGGCTCCTGTGAGCTCTACCTCCACATTGTCTGTCTCTCTCTCCCTCTGCCCCTCCCCCCTGTGCTCTTTCTCGCTCTCAAAAAAAAAAAGCAATTCCAGTAGAAATTTAAAACACTTTATTCTTCTGAAGGCGATAGAAAGTAAATATATCAGGAAAATAGAAATACTATTGGCATTGAATATTTTCAGAGGGTTGGTTAGCTGGTTGGTTTATTGACTGACTGACTGATTGAACTATTCCTACATGGAATCAGCACGCAGCATCACTCAACAGAAACAAATCTGGAGTTCAATCAGCAATATTAATTTCCCTACTGAGAGAGGGGGTTGTTTGCACGTATTACACTATCTGGATATAACGCAATTCACTACAGTGAAGTTGCCCAGCGTGATTCCTGAGGCTGGCCCGAGCTCTCAGGACTCATATATACGGATATATAAACACTGTGTTGGTTTGCTGGGGACGCCGTGACAAAATGCCACAGACTGGGGAGCTTAAACAACAGAACTTATGTCCTCACAGTTGTGGAGGCTGGAAGTCCAAGATCGAGGTGTCGGCAGGGTTGGTTTCTCCTGAGGTCTCTCTCCTTGGCTTGTGGATGGCTGTCTTGCCCCTGTGTCCTCACATGGTCTTCCCTCTGTGTGTGTCTGTGTCCTGATCTCTTCTTCTTAGACGGACACCCGTCGGATTGACCTCATTTTACCATAATCACCTCTTTAAAGGCCCCAAATACAGTCACATTCTGAGCGACGGGGGGTTAGGACTCCAACACAGGAATTTGGGGGGGACCCAATTCAGCCTAAACAAACGCCTACACAGAACGCAAGCCGTGAGCCTCCACGTGAGGATGCTCAGGACAACGGTGGCTTGACAAATGCTGCAAAACACCAGGCACCAGCTCACGAGCCCTTCCGGAGGCAGAAGCCACGCTGAGCAGCAATATTTAAAAGGCTGCTTCTGCCTGTGCACCATTGAGGCATGGCCCACCCAGCTGTTTGTGATACATCAGAAGTTACTTTCCTGTTGCTGAAATTTTCCTCTGTCACACCGAGATGGATGAGCCTCTCAGATTACACACAGAGAAACCCAAAACCATCACATTCCTTTCCCCAGGCGGGGGGGGGGGGGGACGACAACACCTCTTTTCAAAGACACTTGCTTTTGATTCTCTCCATTTGCAAGTAATGGTCACCGACCCCTTATTAAACTGTCACACTATTTACCCTTCCAAGGAAGGAATTGTGCAGAGGGGACTGATGAGCGATCAGCACATTGTCGGGGTATTTTTCTCTTTGAGCTCCCAGAGAGGGGGCTCTCAGACCCTAGCCGAACAGCTGCTGCAGCTCCTGACACACAGGAAGTCTCAGCCCTGGGCCCCTCCATCAGGCTGAATGATAACTCAGGAGACAGAAGGGTCACAGGTCTTAAGGCTCCAGTGAAGGGCATTTCCCCCAAGATCTTAATTGTTACATATGCTGGAGTATGTCTTGTGTCTCCTGGGCAGTGAGTGACACAAACAGACCTGAATTTATTGCTTATCTTTCTCTTCTCCAGCAAAGCAACCAAGTGGACTTTTCCAGACAGGAACCAGGACTGAGGCTGCAGAGTTTTACTTGAGATCCTCTAAAACCCCCTAGGACACTTAATCTGTCACTCTTTAAGGAAAAATTCTCACTGAAATGCCGTAAGTCCTGTTTGTGATTCACAGCTCGATTCTGACTCTGGGACCTTCCTTTCTTTGAGGGCAGATCTGATTCTGGTGCCTGTTCACAGTGCATTTGGTGCCTTACACAAAAACATCCATTGGAGAGGGACGTTTGGGACAGAAACCCAGGCCTCACTTGGCTTGCCATCCTGTGAGCTCTGGAGGAAAAGGTTGTATGTGTGTATATATATGTATATATATATATATATATATATATTTTTAAAATATATATATATACTTTTTTTTCCTGAAATGCTCTGCTTACCAAATCATGCATCATGGAGCTGTAGCCACTCAGAGGGAGCCCCTTCTTCCAACTGGTCTACCCAGAGGGGATGCCTTTTTCTAAATGGTCTGCCTAGTCATACCTTTTTCTAATTCATACAAAAGCCCATACAGGTTACCAGCCCCTCTGCATAAAGAAGGCGATCAGTAAATGTTTGAATGAAAAGACCCATGAGCATCTCCAATAGCCAAGTAAAGATCATGCTTTTTAAAAAAAAAGATTTATTTATTTATCTGAGAGAGAGAGAGCACGCAAGAGAGCTTGAGGGGGGGTGGGTGCAGAGGGAGAGGGAAAATCTTAAGCAGGCTCCACACCCAGCACAGAGCCCTACATGGGGCTTCATCTCACAACTCTGAGATCATGACCTGAGCCCAAATCAAGAGTTGGTTGCTCAACTGAATGAGCCACCCAGGCGCCCCAAGATAATGCTTTTTTAATTTTTTTAACCATGTATTTATTTCTTTGAGAGAGAGAGCACGCACGCAAGTGAGGCGAGGGGCAGAGGGAGAGAGAGAATCTCAAACAGATTCCCCGCCAAGTGCGGAGCCTGACGTGGAGCTTGATCCTACGACCCTGAGATCATGAGCCGAAACCAACAGTGGCATGCTCAACTGACTGAGCCACGGAGTGCCCCAAGATAAAACACTTTTTAAAAAAAACTGGTTACAACTGGAAAACTTCTCCAGCAGTGACCATTCTGACTTCACAGTACACCTGGCAAATGGTTTTAGATTAGGAAATCAATCTTAAAAACAGGACACTCTGAAAATGGGAAGGGTTTTCCATGGGTATAGAGGGAATGATTTTGAAAAGCAAGAAGTCATCAGCTTGTTTCTGTTTTCCTCTCCCTTCCCCTAAGCCTTACATGACCTTCTCTTCCACAACAAAGAGATCTCAGACATGCTTTCTTCAAAATTTGACATTTAATACTTAAACTCCAAAATTAGCCCTAATTTAAGAAGTATTCCTGTCCCAAAGGC
Organism: Neomonachus schauinslandi; assembly: GCF_002201575.2. Taxonomy (NCBI): domain Eukaryota; kingdom Metazoa; phylum Chordata; class Mammalia; order Carnivora; family Phocidae; genus Neomonachus; species Neomonachus schauinslandi. Next base: position 12,670,669 of record NC_058403.1, read on the forward strand.
ATCAGGAAACAATCAGTAGTCTATTCTCACATCCTGGGACAAAACCAGCAGCCAAATGTAGCTGAAAAGGTACTCATGAATAAAGTAGCCTTTGGGTGGGGGGAGGTTTGGGGGACACTATAAGAGCCGGAAACACAGAAATTTTGGCGATAATAGTCCAAGACAAAATCCTCGACCCAGTCCTGGAATCTAAAGAGGTCTTAGATCACAGTGGAAATAATAGGGACTTCTAGCAGAGAGCCAGTGAACAAATGTAGCACCGTATCTCCAAAACCACAAATGTAGAAGAAATCATAACTCCTAAAGACAGTAAAATGTTTTGTTGAGTGTTAAGTAAAGAGTTGGCTACCAAACCAAAACATGGAGAATTAAGTTGTCCAATAAATTTTTCCACACCATACTGATCTGGTAACTTGGTGGGGAATTATCGCTAGATTTCCTCTTTCTTTCGCCATTAAAACAACTTCCTACTGTTAAAGGATGCTCCTTGCTGAGAAGGTGACCAGAAGGTGAGGCCAGTAAGGACTCAGTGATCATACCTTCCTAGCACTCTGTCACCAAACTAGGAAATGTAAGGGAGCCATTAATACTTAGAAAGAGCCGAAAGTAAAAATCAGTCAGCAGAGAAGCCACCAAAAGTACGAAGCTGTGAGACAGAGGTGAGGGCGGACAAAGGAATATTCCCGATGAGCCACAGAAGCTGCTGGAAGCTCCAGGCAGAGGAGAGAGGAGGGGAGTGGGATTCTAGGAATGCAGGCATCTAGGCCCCCTGGGGTGCCAAGTGCCCCTTGAGGTCCTCAGGGAGGTGTTGACTGCAGGGCTGAGAGGTGCAGCCCTAATCTTCCTCACTTCCCTTTATGCCTAAAATAAAACTCCATCATCCATGATAAACTCAGTGAGTATCTATTTCTCACCATCTGAAAAAGCCTCATTCGCACCTACCTTAAGAGTTAAATATAAACCTGAAAGTCTAACAGAAGAGAATAACCAGCTGCTACTTGTTCACTCACACAATATTGAATATATTTTCAGGATAAATATGTGCTTTACACACATATATATATAAAATATATATGTGTAAACTATATATATATGTATATTATATATACGTACATTATATACATGTATATCACATACACATATATGTATGTACATTATCTATATGTACATATGTATATATATGTTTTCATGCACAGGTGCATGTTTATATAAATTTTATATATATAAAATATCAAATTTATATATATTTTGCATTTATATATATTTTATATATATTATATATTATACATAAAATATAAATACAAATATATTATATATGATGTAATATATAATATATAAGTATTAAAATATTTTATATATTTTATATATATATAAAATATCAAATCCCCATTGAATACCCACGAGCTATTATCATTTTATAGAACAGAAACTGAAGTTTGGAGGGTTTGAATACCTTGCCCAAGATCACAGGGCTACTAAGTAGCAGAAAGGTGATAGGAACCCAAGACTGTCATCCCCTAAAGCTTGTGCTTTAGCACATGATACTTTTTCAAAGTATCATGCCAAGTGATACAATGTATGGAAGTGACTTTTAAAAAGTGCATTTTGGTAATTACTAGGGGTAAACATAATTTGTGTACTTGATTGAAAATCAAGCGCGCGCGCGAGCTGAGGGACAGGCAGAGGTGGGTGGGGCGGGGGGGAGGGGGGGAAGAATCTCAAGCCGACTCTGCGCTGAGCATGGAAGCCCAGCTCCAGGCTCCATCTCACAACCCTGAGATCATAACCTGAGCCGAAACCAAGAGTCAGATGCTTAACCAACTGCGCCACCCAGGCGCCTCTAAAAATGCTTTTAAAAATTATTTTAAAAATATTTATAGTTGGTCATCTGAAGAAACTGGTTTATATTAGATGATTTGTATTTATTTTTAAATAAATACGCCCCTTTGGAATCTGGAAGACATTATTCTAAGTCTGATTATTGGAAAGAAACTGTTACTGCACACACTCTCAGGTGCTTTAATTTAATGGCCTTCTATGACAAAAAAGGAAAAAAAGAAAAGCTCATCCTTGATCTAGGAAAAGAGCATCTCAGAGTAATGAATTAGGTGAGAGCACAACAGTCATATAGGCATTCCCTCCAGAGGGAAATTCAAGTTTCATTACATCAAATTGGGCTTGAAATTGCAACTACTGCTCACAAATGTTAGTTTTTAATAGAATAAAATGTCATCCTGTGGGAATGACACTTTACAAACCTGGAGAATTGTTTTCAAAACAAGTTGTTTTTTTTATTAGTATTACTAAATATAAATGTTCAACTGAGAACTGAGTCAGAGACTACATTCTCTAATTAAATTTTTACCCCAGAATAAAGACTAGACTTAGAAAGCAAGACTTCTGAATCGGAGCAGCAGTAATTCCAACTGAAAACCAGATTACATCAGTGATAACACTTATCTTTATCCATTTGGTGTCACTAACATAAGGCTCAGAGAAAATGCTAGAATATTCTGATCCCAAACTCCACAGCCAGCTTTCTCTGACGCCTCTCTTCACCTGGGCACTTCCTCATTCCATTTGCCTCCCATGCCCCTTCTCAGCCCAAACGGAGCTTGGAAAAACTGGTCAAGCTCCAGCTAGTCTGCATAATAAGTAAGGTGAAAGCACTCGGTGTTTTGCTTTGTTTTTTTTTTTTTTTTAAGTTTTTATTTATTTATTTGACAGAGAGAGATACAGTGAGAGAAGGAACACAAGCAGGGGGAGTGGGAGAGGGAGAAGCAGGCTTCCCGCTGAGCAGGGAGCCCGATGTGGGGCTTGATCCCAGGACCCTGGGATCATGACCTGAGCCGAAGGCAGACGCTTAACTGACTGAGCCACCCAGGCGCCCCTTGCTTTGTTTTTAATAAATAATCTGTGTTCATTCTTGCAGGAGGGCGGTTTAACAAGAAGACTCTACGGGATTGTTTGGTGGGCTACAGAAGACATGGACTTACAGGCAGCCCCACCCTTTGATTCCAACTTCTCTCTCCCCTCATAGAGATTTTTCTCCCTCCAACACAAAAGAAAGGTACCAAAACTAAGACTAGGGCACCGGGGGGGCTCAGCTGGTTAAGCGACTGCCTTCGGCTCAGGTCATGATCCTGGAGTCCCGGGATCAAGTCCCGCATCGGGCTCCCTGCTCAGTGGGGATCTGTTTCTGCCTCTGACCCTCCCATGCACACGTGCGCACTCTCTCTCTCTCTCAGAAATAAATAAAATCTTAAAAACAAAATCTGCTGCCAAAAAGTTATGTATTTGTGTTTAGCATAGTATATGATTTCTATTTAATATAGATACATACGTTTATGTATATACATATATACATTTATGTGTGTATGGTATACACACATATGCACACGCGCGTGCACACAAGGCTCAAGGTGGTCCTCATCTCTAGTGAACTCATAAAAGGCAGCAAGACCACTGAACCTGGCATGGTGGAGCGTGGTGGAGGTGGGAAAGGCCCCTTCACTCCCCGGGACCACACATGGAGATTGTCATCACAACAAGCACCCCAGCCATGCACAGGACTTTGGGCTTTGGTTTATTCCTTGCTGATTCATGACCCAATTAGCTGCTCACCAAAACTTTTATTTGAAAACCCTCGGTAGGATTCCGAACACTCTGATGAAATGTTCTCTTGAGCGAATCTGGTTTTGCCACTATCTGAGGGGTTTCCCAAAACGTGGGATTTTCACTGCTAAGCCTGAGAGAGTCCTGGGCACAACGGGATGGCTGGTGGCTCTGCAAAGGTAACACAACAGAACCTACCACAAAAGGCCACTGTAAGGAAGAAATTCCGTTTTGCAGCAAAGCACCCAGGGCACAGCCTAGCAGGCCGTATGAGATCCGTAAATGTTCGTGATTATTATTATCAGTATTACATCCGCGTGGGGAAAGCAAAGGGCAGGCACTCATTTCTTTCCTGTTGTGCTTAGGTGATTCGGGAGCTCATGAAATCCCCGTGTTGCTCTAGGTAGACAAAGGATTCGCTGGGAGTGTAATTTCATGCTAGCATCCCTCCACAGAAACAGCAAGACTCCCTGAGGGCAGGTGCGCCCTCTGTCCCTCAGCACCACGCTCCGTGCTCCAGGGTGCCTATCACCGCTGTCCGTTCTCCCATGTTCTAGTCACAGAGCTCTGGCACAGGGCAGGAAGTGGCCAAAGGAGGAGCGTCATGGAACAAGAGTAGCTAAAGAGAGGCAGAAAGAAAGCCAGACACCTCACCAAAAAGCCATGGGATGGGATGTAAGACAAGAACTCACTACGGGATAAAAACAGCAGAAGTAATGCAAACAGGGAGACGAGAAAGAATCAAATGGCTCCGAGAACAGGCAAGAGAAGGAAGCAGGATTGCCAAATGTTTTGGCAGCCATTTGGCTTAGGAGACTGATAAACTTATTAAAAAATTATAGTCAAAGAGACAGATCCAAACCTCCATATATCTCCATGAGAAACATCCAAAAAAATGTATGTTTGCAAATAGCAACTTCGCCCATCTGTTGCAGTGTTGGTACATTTTCTCAGGAAAGAGCTGAGGGTCCATTAAAAGTCCCATGACACTGCAAAATATTTGTCTGCTTCTGGCTGGTCACCTTTCACTCTGATACCTAGATGCCTTCCTTAGCAAATCCCTGCAGAAGGCACAGCTGTTCCGGGGCTGAGATTTTTCCCAAAGAATGCCACCTGGACAACCTGTTCCCTCTATGCGTCACTCACACAGGCATACCCACGAGCTACAAGGAGTGGAGACACAGTGCCTGCAGAAGTAGTCCCTGCTAACTTGGACACTGTCACTCTGAGGCTGCCCTCCTGTCCTGGGAACATCAAAGCTTTCTTTGATGCACCTTCTCTGTTCCACATACTACTCTAGACACCAGGGAGAGCAGTGAGCCTGCCTCATGGTGCCTACAGTCCAGTTGGGAGACAGACAACACATCAACACATAAATATATACCATCGGATCAGGTGATGTTATGGGTTGAATTTCATCCCCCCCTCCCAAATTCATATGTTTAAGTCTTGTCCTAATCCATCCAAGCTGCTCTAACAAAGTACCATCGACTAGGTGGCTTCTAAACAACAGAAATTTATTTCTCACAGTTCTGGAGGCTGGAAGTCCAAGATCAAGGCGCTGGCAGATGTGGGGTCTGGTGCTGTGTCTGGTGCTGTGCCTACTTGCTGTGTTCTTGCGGGGGTCAAGGGCTTTCTGGGGTCTCTTTTACAAGACCACGAGTCTCATTCATGGGCGCTCTGCCCTCGTGCCTAATCACCTCTCAAAGGCCCCACCCCCCAAACAGGATCCCATTGGGGCTTAGGTGTCAACATATGAATCCCAGGGGGATACAAGCATTCCGACCATAGCAAGTGCTATGAGCCCCAGGACCTCAGAATGTGACCTTATTTGGACATACGATACGGTCTTTACAGGAGTAATCAAGTTAAAGTAAGGTCGTTAGGATGGGCCCTAATCTAATATGGCCAGTGTCCTTCTAAAAAGGGGAAGTACAAACACAGAGACAGACACACATACAAGAAATATGACAGAAGAGTCACAGGGAGGAGACAGTCATCTGCGAGGCAAGGACAGAGACCCAGAGCAGATTCCCCTCACAGCCCTCAAGAAGAACCAAACCTGCCGACACCTTGATCTTGGACTTCCAGTCTCCAGAGCTGTATGACAGCTCAGTACATTTCTGTTGAAGCCACCCAGTTGCTGGTACTTTGTTACAACAGCCCCACAAACTAACTGAGGTGATGAGAAGCACTTTGAGGGAAGACAAAAGATCCCAAGGGTCCCAAGGCATATTTTTACACAGGTGCTTACACTTAGTGCATTTTATGTCCAAGTCAAGTGGCGGACTCTTGCTCCTTTAAAGGTTTTCATTTCCCTCGATATTCCCCCTTTCCCTTTCTTCTCAACCACCCACCATAAATTCTATCTATTGCCTTTGAGATTACGGGACCCGGATTCAGAGTTGTCCGGGCAAGAGTCAAGGTTTTCCAAAGATCCGTCCACATGCTATTATGCCCAATGCCCGTGACCCAAGCATAGTAGGAGCCGGATGTCAGAATACCGTGCCCAGTCGAAGGTCATGGATGGTTGTAGAACCAGCCTGCCTGATCTGAGTGTAATCTGCAATTTTAGCCCAATCAGCACAAATGCTAGCAAACCAAGGCAGCCCAAATCCTCATCCCAACAATGCAGAGCAGACAGGGCTGGACAACAAAGCAGTGGCTCTTAACATTCTGGGGGTAAAAAACTCCTTTTTAGAATCAATGAAAGCCAAGGACTCTCTCCCCAGAAATATATAATTATCCACATACAATTTGTAAGGGTTCATGGACCTACAAAGTTCATCTATGGTCCCTCTCTAGTTAGTGGGATCCAGGGAAATAACTTCCGCAGTGGCAAGAATCGCCAAGAAACAAAGATAAAGAATAAACAGGGAGCAGGAGAAGATGGACAAGGCTATAAAATAGATCACTGAAAGAGGACTGATCTCCTTAATATATAAAATGTACCTAGAAATCAATAAGAAAAAGACACGAAGCCCAGGGGAAAATGGTGAACAGACAGGAGCAATGAACAGGATTGATGTGCAAATTGTTGTTAAACATGAAAATTACTCAACTCACCTGTAAATAAGAGGAGCTATAAATAAAACTGGATACCCATGTTTAACCTACAAGACCAGCAAAGATCAAAAAGTTTACAGAGGGCCTTGTATTGGCAAAGCTATGGAAAGATACCCCCACAGCAGGTTAACGTGTGCAGAAACTGGGATAACCTCTATGGAAGGCAATTTGAAAATATTTATCGATAGTTAAAACAATCATACCCTTTCACCTAAGGCTAGGAATTGATCCCTCAGATATACCTGAGACATTTACAAAATAACCAACGGGCACAGATGTTTACTGCTGCAGAGTTTGAGAATGACAAAAAATTCCATACAACCTAAATGTCCCTTCTTTAAATGTCTTTAATTCTTTAAATAACATCCTCTGAGTTAACCAACAAGGGATGATACAGCAAATATGTTAGCTCCATCTGATGAATAAAATGCAGTAATTAAAAATAATGAGGCATGCCTGGATGGCTCAGTCGGTTGAGCATCTGCCTTCCACTCAGGTCATGATCCCAGGGTCTTTGGATGGAGCTCCACGAGCCCCACGTCAGGCTCCCTGCTCAGCGGAAAGCCTGCTTCTCCCTGCCCCTCTCCTCCACTTGTGCTCTCGCTTGCTATCTCTCTCTCAAATAAGTAAATAAAATCTTTAAAAAAAATAATAAGGCAATCCTATATAGTTTTGGAGGAAGGATGCACAACACATATTATTACTAAGTCAAAAAAAGCAAGACACTCAACAGCATGTACGGTGTAAACGTACACCTCTCTATACCTACACATTTACAAATGTGTATGAACACCTGCATGCACAGAGCGCATCTTCGGAAGGATACACAGGAAACTAGAAACAGGGGTGCCTCTGGGGAGAGAAAGGAACCAGTTGCTGAGGCACACGGGTGAGGGGCAGAATGACCTCTTACTACATACCCTCTCGAAACCTTTGAATTTAAGAACCTGGGTCTGTATGAACTACACCAAAACTTAACCAAACGAACCCTAAAACACACAAAAATGATTAAAAACCAAAAAGAAGCCAGTAATTAGGAAGCGCATAGCTAAGGAGGGCAGAGCCAGCAGGGTGAGGCGGTAAGATGTTAAGAAACAGGGGTGCCTGGGTGGCTCAGTCGTTGAGCGTCTGCCTTCGGCTCAGGTCATGATCCCAGGGTCCTGGGATCGAGCCCCGCATCGGGCTCCCTGCTCCGCGGGAAGCCTGCTTCTCCCTCTCCCACTCCCCCTGCTTGTGTTCCCTCTCTCGCTGTGTCTCTGTCAAATAAATAAAATCTTAAAAAAAAAAAAAAAAAAAAGATGTTAAGAAACAGCTCTGACCCAAGTAGTCTTTTGTCCACCGGAATGTCCCGAATCATTAACTCTAATCAACAATAGCCCAGTTTCCCACAACTGCTTCAAGAACTTTTCCCATGACCCAGGGGAGGGGGGGTCCCTCCTACGGTCTCTGAACTAGGCGCACTGATCAACAAGTTAGTCAAACTCCACTGACACCAAGTTCTCCAGAGAAAACACATAAAAGTATCCTAAAAGTACCCACCAAGAGCCCCCAAGAATTCCAACCGAAGAGAAACATGAGGCCAGAATATTTCCCAGGACACGGAGAGGGTTTGGAGCGTAGACCCTGCTGATGCACCCTCATTTCGGGGTGAGAGGGATCACAACTGGGTCAGCAAGGTGGGGCGGGGAAGCTGCCCACTTTCTTTATAAAACAGCCTGGACTCAGATTAAGACTCCCTCCCCGCTGGGCCCTGGTCCTGTCTCCCCCAGTAAAGCCAGTGAGCTGCGGACACGAGGCTGCCTCCTGGCTTCCAGCTTCCAGCTGCAAGCACCACCTACCCCCCCCCCCCCCCCCCAATGGCCCTCAGCAAGTGCCCAAGGTCATGCCCCCTTCCCAGGGCAGCCCCCATCCAATGATGGGTCCCCTCACTCCAACTTGGACCCCTGTGTAGGACCATCTCAGCAGCAGGGGCTGCTTTGCTCCTCCCCACTCCTCCCCTCCCAAGTACTGGTGTGAGTATACTCCTCGAGACCACGTTCTTCTCCGGGTCAAGGCCTGTTTCCCAGGAAACCCCGTGCAACACAAGCCTAACAGTCTTCGGAGGCTGCGAGCGGCACTGTGTCCCACAAAACACATGTTCGAGTCCTACCCTCGGTACTCGTGAGTGGCACCTTATTGGAAATGGCACTTTGTATATGTAATCAAGTGAAGATGAGGTCCTACCGGATTAGGGTCAACCCTAAATCCAATGACTGGTGTTCTTATGAGGAGAGGCAGATTTGGAGACAGAGGTGACACACAGAAGGATGAAGGCCACGTGAAGATGCAGGCAGAGCCTGAAGCGGTGCAGCCTCAAGCCAAGGAATGCCAAGGATTGGCAGTAAGCACCAGAAACCAGAAACGACAAGGAAGGATCCTCCCCTAGAGTCTCCAGAGGGAGCACGGCCCTGCTGACACCTGGAGTTGGGACTCCTGGCCTTCAGAACTGGGAGGGAATAGCCACCCAGTTTATGGTTATTTGTGACGCAGCTCTAACAGGAGAGAAGTGAAGGTCAGAGGGGAAAATCTACTAAGGCATTCCTCTACATCATCCCTACAGGTTAAGAACCCCAGCAAGTGGGTTCTCACCTGCCCAGAGCCACTGCAAGCCTGTAGTAAGAAAATGCAGGGAGGACCCCGGATAAACCGCAAAACACACTACATCACCCCCGAGAGCTGGTCCTTGTGATCAAGGAGAAGCAGTAGCCCTCCCTCCCTCTGTACAGGTTATCTATCAGCCTCCTCTGGTCCTATTCAGGCCCCGGGGCTCACCTCCTTCCTACTGGTCATCTTTTTGAGAGCATCTTTAAAGAGCTCTCACCAGTTTGCTAAAAATAAGGCTTGCGCATTTGTCTATGCACTTCCATTAGCCAAGAGAACAGGTCACTGGGTTACCACGAATAATCGAGACGGGGGTGTTATGTCCCAAGGGAAACGATACTTCGTGCCCAAACCACCTGGTCACTGAAGGCACCCAGCCTGCCCATCTCTCCGCGCAGATGCAGCTGCCGCCCGCCCCCCACCACCACCTTCTGGAAGATCCCCACCAGGATGGCTGACTGCCATGCCCCCCTTGGAGCAGAACGCTGTCGTCGAACCCAGCCCGTATGGTGACTCAACACCTGCAGAGAAAATTTAGGGTTGTACGGCCCTTCGTGGGCCCTGCGCAGCCCTGCTGTGCCGATTCCTAAGCTCCCTTTGAAGTCCACGGGACCTGTGCATCAATGAACACTGAGAACTGAGCCCTACATGCCAATTTCCACCATTCACACGTACTTCAAAAAGATGAGACGGGGCAGGAAGTTCAAAAAGAATGTGCCCGAAACTGCAGCATGCAATCGCAGAAATTATAGGCACTGCCTTGTCACACACGCCATGCTGAGCAGGTGCTTTTGCCAAACGCCTCCTTTTTGCCCAGAAATTCCTGCTGCGGATTAATAGGAATTTCCAGTTCTCTAGTCATTTCTTGTTCCTCGGAGCTATTACCCCTAAATTTCTAGCACTTCAAAAAAAAAATTTATATATATATATACAGGATTTAGCACCTGTTTGTTTCAGAAATACTTGCTAAAAACAGATCTGCCACAAGGCCATCTCTAAAATTAGTCATATTTCCTGTTCTGCAAAACATAGTAAATTGTATTTTTAGTAACTCCTTCACTCCAGGTATCTGGCGCTGTCGTGCTCCAAGCATAATTACTGGCAACTTACTAAGCAGGCAACCCTTATTTTTAGCCCCAAAATAGCTCCAACAAAAGTGATAAACAGGCTTATTTTTTTTTAACCAAGGGTTAGAACAAGATATTTAAACATCTTAACCAATCATTTATGTACCCAACTCTGCATCTTAGAAAGACTTAATCACAAAAGGGGGTCCTTTGTGGCATCAACCCCTGTCCCCTTTTTTGCAGTTTTGCCTCTGAAACTAGCTCTCTACCTGAGATATACCTTGCTTTTCTGTCAGTCTTTCCAACTTTCTTTTAGCACGTCTTCTAAAAAAAAAATGTAATAACAACCAATTATGTGCCAAAACGATGCATTTCATAGGTATCAGGGACCAATTTCAGGGGCAGCATGCACAACCTCTCTGGGTCTTTCAAAGTCATCACTCATTATCGCCATTCGGCAACTTTGCTCTTTGTCTCAAAGCCTCAGTGAATACTCTTCAAAATCTGATTTTGTGGTGCCTTTTCCTCCTCCAATCATCAGTTTCCTGTAGTCAGAGACACTCTGACCTAAGAACGTACCCGTTAAGAGTCTCACATGACCAAGGGAATTATTTATTTTTAAAGCCATATTAACAGAGATGACATCCACTCAAAGCTAAAGGAGGACAAAAGTAGGTGTCACCCAAATCCATTCTTTCTTTTCAAGCAGCAACAGGACCATCTAGATCCAAATGACTTTCAAACAAGCAACTTCAGAGGGCAGGCAGGCGAAAATACTGTCCGGCAGACAGTGGTGACCGAAGGAAGCTTCTTGATGAGATAGGATTGAAGCCTGAAATGGAAGTCAGGAAAAAGTGGTTTTCTGTCATCTCCAACTGCAATTCCCAGCAAGCCGTGGAGGATGTGGTCCAGATCTTTTTGGAAATGTGCACTGAGTCGAAATGTAACACACACACACACACACACACCCCGTGTCTTAAACCAGCAGTACTCTAGATTTGGGCACAAATCACCCAAAACACAGTGCATAGTTTGAGACTGCAACTGTAAGGCAGGCCAAACGTGGGTACCCCCTCTTCTTCCCTTTCTCCATCCCACCTTTCAGCTTTTGCATGAACTGATTCCCCACCACAAGCTGCCCCGGATCCTGCCACTCAGGGGATGGCGTAGGGCCATGCATTCACTTCTTACTACAGTGTCCATGACTTAATTTCCCTCCCGCTGTGATCTATGTCCTTTAAAAAAGGAAGACAAGGATAAAAGTGAAGTGCTCTATCTAAAGTATGCACCCCAAAAAGGGGGACACTATTAGGGGGAGAGGCTCTCCAGGGCCATTCACATCACCCACTGGGAGGGACACCTCACTTCCCTTCCCCCAGGGTACTGTCACCTCAAGGTCTCCCCTTGCTAGGTTCACATAAGTACCCCTTTGCCAGCCTGAAAACCCTCTTACCAGCTCCCCTTGTAAAAAGAGGGCTGCATATAGCAGGAGATTGACTTCACCTCTGTTTGGGTTTAGTAAGACAATATCCAGAACGCAAGTGTGGATGGGGGCTCATGAACTCGGTCATCCTTCCCAAAGTCATGCATGCGGTGCACGCGCGCTCACGCACACGCACATTTTAATCTCTATGATCTGCCAGAACCCTAATCTACTAGGTTAAGCATTAAAGGTGTCGGATTTGGGAGATAAAAGCTATGAATGACACCCATTGTTTCCTTAAAGCTGGCAATTAAGTGAACTAAAATCCAGGTTGCTCGTGATGCTTGTACTCCCTGAAGCACTGATTCTCGTGGCTAGAGCCAATCGAGAAGTCAAGAATGACAATCTGACAGCCAATTAATGGTCCCCTCCCCTTGCTGAGGCGAGGTGAGATTTATTTAAGAAAGACAAGAGGAGGGGCGCCTGGGGTGGCTCAGTCAGTTGAGTGTCTGACTCTTGATTTCAGCTCAGGTCATGATCTCAGGGTCGTGGGTTCGAGCCTCCCACAAGCTCTGCATAGCAGGGAGTCTGCTTGAGATTCTCTCTCTCCTTCTCCCTCTGCCCCTCCCCCCAGCTCACTTGCACTCTCTCTCTCTCTTTCTAAAATAAATAAAGTCTTTAAAAAAGAAAGAAAGATAAGACGGAAGAGAAAGGACATGGACAGCTAGGGGTGCAAAAGGCTCCTCATTTGGACCCCATTTGGGCAAGAACCCCCTGCACTCCAGGTTGTCCTGTGGGCCCCGCACAGAGCTCTAGAAGCCCCGAGGAGGGCCTGAGCTCGGAGCGCATCCTCGCCCAGTTCAGCCAAGGCCAACAGCCTTGTGTCATGAAGCCAACCTGCACCGGTGAGGAGCCAGAGATACAACAGGGCAGGGGAAAGTGGAGAGAAGCCGGGAGAGGCTGAGCGGCGGGGCAGGCGAGATGAATGCGCTCGTAATGTTGGCCATATGCCGTCAGTATAAAGTCTCGTCTCTTTTTGCTAAGTTTCAAGTGGGAACATGCACAACCAGACTGAATCCTATACGTTTCAAAGGAAAACAGAGTTCGACTACCCATACCAACAGGAATTTACCCGGGCATGGGGAAGTGAGCCCACTGTAGTTAGCGAGGGGGGCCTCGGCCGTGCACCCCGGCCGGATGTGTAAGTTGGCCAGCCCACTGCAAACCAAAGGAGGAAAGTACGCTGTGCTTGCTCTCTTTGGACTAGAATGAGGTTAGGAGTGTTTTTCCTTCTTCTTTGAAGACTTACTCAATTCAGTGAGTTCATTCTGCACACTCCCTTTTTACATGGAAATGCAAGCAAGAGGCACTTTTTAAACTACTCACTCTTACCCCACCTACCCAAAACAAAGGTACCCCACTGGAGCATGAGCAGCTTAGGAAGAGAGGACGAATGACAAGGGTAATAGAGACCTGCACTCAAATGCAAGGGGCTTCAGGACCCAGTAGGGAAAGGAGGAGGGAAACCAAAGTTAGGTGAGGCCGGGGACAGGAGGGCAGAGGAGCTCGCCCTAGAATCAGAGCTCCACAGTATGGCATTCCCAGGAACTCCCAGGCTGGGTAGAGGATCCCAGGTCAGTGGGCAGAAGGGTAGGTAGGAAGCCCACAGCTCCCCTCTCCCCGGATGTGCTGATGCCTCCCTGATGAATGAGCCACCAAAAGGGGCTACTCCCTGGCCAGTGCTGAGAGACTCCAAGCCTTGGGGGCGGGGGCGGGGAGGGGGGAGGAGGGAGGAGGCAGGGGAGGAGGGGGAGCCTTGAGTCTGAGATGACCACGAGCTTGCCCCGAACTTGGGCAGCTGCCAGGCAGCCTCACCACTTGGGATGACCCAGTGTCTGGGCCACTCCCCTGCAAATTAAGTCATCCTATCTTGAGCTTGTTCTCACAGATCCAAGTTACAACTTAGATCTCCCTCGGCAACGCCTGGCAAGGGTTCACAACCATCTAACTTCTCACAAGTCTGGAGAGAGTGCCCCTTCGGGTCTCTGGGGATCTTCCTTTGCTTTCCCTTCTTCCAGGAAGATATGAAGGTACCTCCCAACCCTGAAGCTTGGGGATATCAGCGTGCAGTTCTGTACCGGCCTGAGCAGGGACCTTACTGTTGCTCCTACCCAGTGGCTGAAGAGAACGGAGGAGGGACGGAGGGAAGGAGACGGGAATGGGTGGGGAATGGAGGGGTGGGTGAGATCGCAAAGCAGGGGTAGGAGGGAATGGGTGGGTGGAGGAGGGGTCAGAAAACCCTCATCTGAGCACGAAAAACTTCCCTAGCTGCCCCAGCCTACAGGTGGAAAATGTCCCCGGGGTCTCGGCCTTCCCCCACCTCCTAAGCCCAGGAGAGGAATCAGATTCTAAGCTTCCCCAAGGGCTGGCTAACCGGCTCCCCCACCCTCAACGTAATGGCCCACGCAACACAATGGCCTGGCTCCAGCCCCTCGACTGATGTGGGGCTCCTCTGGGCCCCAAGAACAGAGCACCTCCACCATCCCCCGCGCTGGTGTCCACCAGGCGGCGCTCTTCGAGGAGCAAAAAGGCTGCGGCTAGCTTGGTGGGTAAACCAGCCGCCCCCCTAGGGAAGCCGACCCCAGACCTCCCCTCGGGCCAGGCGGGTAAGCCAGCCGCGGGGGTGTGCGTGCGCGCTGGACTCGTGCCCTCTTTCAACCCGCAAGGAAAGGCAGGCGGAGGGGAGGTGCAGGGCCGGGACGACGCAGCCGGACTCCCGGTGCAGTGCTCCCCGCAGGGTCCCCCGCCGCTCCTCCCGCCCCGAGGGCCGGGGGCTCCGCGCCCCGGGCGGCTCACCTTCTCTCCGGTCAGCACGTGCAGCCCCTCGCGCACCTTGGCGAAGGAGCCCTCGCCCAGCTTCCTGCTGCCGATGAGGTAGTTGCCCACTCGCTTGTGGTGCTGGAAGTCGCGGAGCCGCTCGCGGGGCACGCCGCTCACCCAGGCCGGCAGGAAACTTCCCTCGCAGGCCGCCGCCGGCCTGGCCGCGTCCTCGGCGCCGCCGCCGCCCCCGGGCGCCGCCGGCTCGCCCAGCAGCCCGTCCCCGGCCGCCGCCGGCATCGCGC
>NC_058403.1:12690601-12708833 GCF_002201575.2 Neomonachus schauinslandi
ACAATAGCGGGCGACCGGGGACCGGGGACCCGCCCCCAAGAAGTTCTTCTTCAGAGGGTCGCCCGGGCCCCTGCCAGCACCCCGGGGACCCCGGCCGGGTCCCGTCCGGCGGCTGATGACAGTCGCGCCCCGCTCGCGGGCGCCGGGAGCCGGGGGGGAGAGGGGGGGCGCGGTCGGGTGCCGGGTGCCGGGTCCCGGAGCCCCGGCGCGTCCGCAGCCTCCGCCCTGCCGCCGCCGGCTGGCCCGCACGGGCTCGGGGCCGGCTCGCTCGTCCTAGCTGCGCGCCGGGGGACGGCTCCCGCCCGAGAGCGGCGCGCGGCGGGCTGCAGGCGCCCTCTGGAAGGCAGCAGAAGAAAGCCCCATTCAGTTTGAATTCGCAGAAATTCAATCCGGTCGCGGGCGGCGGGAACAGATGCGAGCTCCACTCCGCAGCCTGTGCACTTTCAAATCCTTCGTAGCCCCTCCTTCGCCGCGCGCAACAGCCGAACTCGCCCCTCGCGGGAGAGGGGAGGGCCCCGGGAGGGGAGCGGCGCCGTGGGCGGCGGAGTCACCTGAGCGCCAGACAGGGGGACCCCGCGCGGCCTCGGAGACGCGCGCTCCCGGGCCGCCCCAGTCGGGCTGCCTCCGGCGGCGCCTCTCGCCCGGATTCCGGGCTTGGGCTTTCTGGACCTTTCGGCGCTGAAATGCACCCCCGGCCGCACCCACCCGGGGCAGGACGAAGGGAGGGCGGAGCGAGGGCTCTCGAACCCGGTGGATGGGGGTTTAGGCGGCGGGTGTCCAGTCCAGGGCCCGGCACACAGTAGGGCCCTGTGGAGCCTGGGTAGATGGGGAGACGCTGCGTGGAAGGAAGGACCGGGAGGTGGCGGGGCGTCTGTCCCGGCTCGCACGCAGCCCCGGTGGCGGTGCTGGAGGAGGAGCCCCGCAACAATAGTAGTGGCGGCAGCACCGTAGGAACCAGGGCGCCCGCTGCCTCCGCTCATAGGTTCACACCTCCGCTTTCCATTGGAACGCGGCGCGCGATGGCGGGAGGGGGTCGATCCGCGCTCCCTGCTCGGCGGGGCTTTTGTTCTGAGCGCGCCGTGACTGTGCTCATCCCGCAGAAACAAGTGCGGCTGCCCTGACGACTCTGCTCTTCCCCAGGATCCCCAACGTCTTCCCAAACCCAGAATGAGAGGAATCGCGTGAGGCAGAAGATTTGGGGGGGGGCGGTTAGGTAAGGGGAATGCATTTACAAAATACTACCTGTTGAGCAGCCAGATGAAAGGCGCCAGCGTATAATGCATACGTAACCCCTGGTACTACATCCGAGTCGAAAGGAGGATTCGGTCCTAACCTAGTTTCTTTCTTTATTGACTCCTCGGTGAACGAGTGTGGCACGATCCCCGTCAGTGCTCTGAGATTGGGGGGGTGGGGGGGGGCGGGGGGGACACAGCTGTCGCTAATCCAGTTGGGGGCTCTCTGAGCCATCTGAAAAGCGACCCAGTGAAGCGCCTCTCTTAAATAGATCAAATGTTAAATATGCTATAGTCTACTACTCACAAGTTAGGAGTCACCAGCCTCGTTATGACGAAAGCTTATGTTTTCTGTCAGTCTTATTGTCCCCGTTTTCCAGTATTACATGTGTGGGTTTTTTTCAAGATTTATTTATTTATTTTGAGAGAGAAAGAGAGAGAGCACAGAGGGAAGGGGCAGAGGGAGAGAGAGAGAGTCTTAAGCAGGCTCCTGGCTGAGGGGTGAGCTGAGCAGGGGCTCGATCCCACAACCTGAGATCACACCTGAGCCCAAACTAAGAGTGGAACACTTTAAGCCATTGCGCCCCCCCAAAACGCCCCCCCAAATGACATGTTTTCCAAATATTTTTCTTGCTGTGCTGAGGGGCTGTGCCGACACCCCACTCCCACAGTTTCTGCAAGGCCAGTCCAATCGCTTTAATGGGTCTGATTGAACAATCAGATCTGAGGACAGTAACACCGGGTAGAGGGAAGGCGGGAGCTGTATGACCACGTTGGTGCCCGCAAAGTAAAATGGTCAACAAATGTCTGGTGAACGAGGAATATGGAACTCACTTTGGGGTCATAACCACGCTGAATCTTCTTTCAGAAAAGATTTTGGAGTTTCCCCAATGTTGTTTTAATAGAGTGTGATTTTTTTTTTTTAATTTTAGGACATTGGCTCTATATGAAAATTTGGAAGTTCCTTTTTTATGGTATAAGGCAAATTTCTGAGTCGGTTCATCAAAGTCTCTTTATGGCCTAAGGGGGAAAAAAAAGTTAGCTTCAGGCACAAAAATGGTGGAAGATGTTTACAATAAAATAGAGATTTTTCTTTCCTTTTAATTATCCTCTCAGGGTAGAGGTCAGAAAAGGGGTGAAGAAGAGAGAAAATCCAGGCCCATTAAATCTTTTTCAAGCCTGATGCCTGGGTTTGATTCAAGTTCACTGTTAATTCCATCATCTGGGATGGATGCCAAAGAGAAGTCCAAATCCTATGCTTGCCTGGGCTTAGGAACTGGTGTTTGAACTACACCAGTCCTGTTCTTTGAAATGGTCTTGTTTAAGAAGGAATAACCCCAGAAATTCCTTTATGTAAGACAAATTAGTACCCCAAACAATCTATTGCCCTCATAATAGATAATGCAGAAAACATCTGGTTGAAAAGCAGTAGTCCAGCATTCAAGATTCGCTATGAATTGTCCTAAACTAGATTTCTCATCCTCCTGTGGGATCTCCCTGGGCACTACATTTCAGTTGTCTTCATCCAGGATCCGGCTTCCTCACCTCACCGCTCACCTCCACTCTTTCTTACTATGGATCATTCATTTCACTGTCTCCTTGTGTCCTGCATTACTTACCATGAGGGTCTTTCTTCTCTGTTAGACTCCCTGAAAACAGGAGCTGTGTCTTATTTTACATTTTATTTGCCCCAGGACACCTAATACAGTGCCCAAGACATGGTCGTCATCCAATAAATATTTGTTGATTAAATGAATGGAAGTAAGCGTTCGCTGATTCTCCAGTGAGTAGAGTTTCATGGCTCCTGACTGCAAGACTCCATCTGTCCTGGGGAAGAACATTTCTAATAAGTTTCCAAAAGCCTTTGCCATTATATTGTTGGTTGCTTTTTGTGGGGGGGGGGGGGTGGTCAACAAATCAAACTTTCTGTCGTGCCCGAGATGAGCCCTTGTCTACCTTGGATGAGTTAACCCTTTAAAAAACATGACCAACTATGGCAGGCTGGAAAGCCACAAAAAGCTTTGTCCATTGACTTGTCCCAGCCACTTCCTTCCTTCCCATCTTCCTCTCATCTCCTCCCTCCAGATGGCTGGTGACTATCTCTGTGCTCCTACAGAACAGCCAGCTCGGAGACCCAGCTGGAAGCAGTCAAAGACAATTAGAAGTAATCAGGCTGGCACGGGCAGGAAATGAAAGTTGGCTGGGGGGTGGGGAGAGGCAGGAAGACGCTGGCTGGTGACTTGGGGAAGGGACAGAGAGCAAAGCGAAGACAGCAGGCATGAATACATGCTGCCAGGAAGACGTTTTGTGAACCCTGCTCTCGTTAATTGTCCCCAGACAAAGCGTCCAATACACAATCGAGGCAGGACTTGCACCCATGTCCCCAGAGTTCACGTCCGCCACTCTTCTTTCACGACACTCCCCTGTTGAATGGCACAGTGCAAGGCTGAGGAAGGAAGGATTCCCCCAAAGGAAAGGCGTGTGTGGAATCCGCCTGGTGTGATGCTGGTGAGCAGGCTGCCGGCAACACCCGGCAATGAAAATGAATCGTGACTCACCACCTCTCTGTGCCTCGGTTTCCTTCATCTGTGAACATCAAGGAAGCACGAAGATTAAATGAGATGATGCACACAAGGCATTCAGCCTGGTCCCTGGCACTTATCAGCAGACCATGACCTTTTTTTTTTTTTTAAAGATTTTCTTTATTTATTTGAGACAGAGAGAATGAGAGAGAGAGAGCACATGAGAGGGGGGAGGGTCAGAGGGAGAAGCAGACTCCCCGCCGAGCAGGGAGCCCGATGCGGGACTCGATCCCGGGACTCCAGGATCATGACCTGAGCCGAAGGCAGTCGCTTAACCAACTGAGCCACCCAGGCGCCCCGAGCATGACCTTTATCAATACTTCTTTCCATACCCTCATCACAACACTGAGAGAAGTCATTCGAGAATGCCCCGGAATTCCCCCAACCCAGTTGTCCCTGTTGCTGAGGAACTCAAAGCATTTTCTCCAGGTTGGATTTCTTCCCTGAATCCAGAGTCGTGTAGCTTCCACGCCCAAGCCAAAACCATCTCTTAAAAATGGGAATCAGCTCACATCCCTTCCCCACTGCAAACCCTTTAATGGACCACCACCACAAAAAGATACACCAAGTGACTCATCCTGGTGGTGCCTCCCGCTTCAGCACCTGGCCTCCTGAGACCAGCTGTACCTCTCTCTTGCTCTTCCTTCAAGCCACTGAGCTCTTTTCCACGTCAGAGCCTTTGCCCTTGCTGCTCCCTGCACCAGCATCACATTGCTTCTAGAACTTGGAATGGTCTGTCCCTCACTTCATTCAGGGCTCTGCTGTCTCCTCAGAGAGCCATCCTCCAACCGCCCCCCACCCTGCTCAGTATTTCCTCATGCCATTCATCAGCAGCTGACAGAAGAGCACACATTAGCTTATGTGTTTACTGTCTCTCAGTCCCTCTAGAATTTCAGATCCATGAAGCAAGGACTTTTCTGTCTCCCAACCCCCATGCACACCTGCTCAGCAACACCTGTGGAACCTCCTGTAACTCCTGATTTGCCTGCAAGATAGGAGAGAGCCCCGGACTTTGGTTGGCATGGCATCTGGAGGGTGGTGGGGCGTGCGTGGTAGCACCAAGCCGGCCCTCCTGCGACAGCCCCCCAGCAGCACTGAGCTGATGTTCCAGACCAGAAAAGTCTATTGTTTGAGCAAAATGCTGATGGCTGCCCCTACAAGAGCCAGGCTGTGACCATGATTGATTTCCATCGGTCCTCACAAGCCAAATGTCCCGGCTATTTCAGTGAGAAAACAGTATCCCCCACCTCCCAGCCATAGGGCAGCCCAAGGCTTCAGGACTCCACATGTGGAGGTTTGCCTCCTTCCTCCAAATTCCTGATAGAGGCTATGGAGAAGGAATGGAAGTTAAAATTTTCTATAGGAAGAGGCCCTCACATAGAATCCTCTGGACCGGTTCTCCTTGCATGAATTTCTCTATATTTGGAAGTGGCTTCCCAGCTTACGTCGGGTCAACAGCAGCATCATTCCCATGACCTATGAAGCATCCTGCCCTATGAGGGCCCCGTTCTCCTTCCCTTGTCTCTTCACGTCTCTGACCTCAGTTTCTGTTCACGCTACCCGGCCACACCCTCCTAGACACTGCTCCCCACATGCACTGGCCCGCTCCCTGGAATATCCATTCTCCCAAACACCTGCAGAGCTGGATCCCTCACCATCTTTGGGTCTTTGCTCAAGTGTCACCTACTCTGCAAACCTATGGCTGACCTCCTCATTTACAATGCAAATTTCCCCCAACTCCCTATTTTCCCTTCTCTGCTTGATTTTTCTCCATTGCCCTTAACACCACGTGACAAAACCTATGTCTCCCTTATTTATTTTGTTTGCTCTCTGCCTTCCTTCCTATAGGATGGAGGCTCCATCAGGGCTGGGCTTTTTGTGACATGCTGTATGCACTTAGGAAGAACTCCATACAAATTTGTTGTGGTTGAATGAATTTGTAATTCACAGGGTCTCTGGCTGCTGACGAGGAGACCATAATACATGGGAAAGTAGAGGAAAAAAAAACAAAAAACACAGAGTTCTGCTGAAGAAAGCATGCGTCATAAAGACATATTTGGGGGAAAAAAATCCAATATTCATGCCACAAAGATAAACCTCCATACCAAGCTCCACATTTGTATTATGGCAGGAAGGGAAAGGCTATTATTAGCACTAAAGGCTTGAAATGTATGGCCTCGGTTTATGGGTGCTCCCGCCTGTCCATTTCTTGCTGGGGACAGGGCAGAACCGGGAGGCATCACCGGGTCTGCAGCGGGACCTGGAGAGAAAGTACACTCAATGGGACAACTCTAAACTGTGACCAGCGGGTGGGGAGGAAGGGCAGTCTGGATCTGAGTGGAGTCCCCTGTCACCAGTGGGGGGCATTCTGGCAGACTGATTGCGGCCGAGAAAAGGCAGGCGCTCCCTGCTGGTTGACTCAGCTCTGCTTTCCTTCCACGGCCGGAGGCCAGGCCCAAAGCAAACAGAACAAGAGTGTGGAAACCAGAACCTTCCTCACCAGCTGGCTCTGTGACCCTGAGCAGGGCACTTACCACCTATGATCATCAGTTTTTCTCCACCTCTAAAGGGAATAGCTTCTCTCTGTCATTCCGAGCTCAGAGGACAGGTGCAGGGCTAAAATAAGGCAAACATAAGTGAAGGTGCCGCAAAAATAGAGACGGTCTGGGTTATTGTTGTTCTAAGTCAACATGGAAAGTGTCTGGGACATAGATTAGAAAACAATGAATTCATAAATAAACAAACAAACAAACAAATAAATAAAAACAGTTGAAGAGATGGGGTCGTTTAGCCCCTCTTCTCTTCAAGGGGGTAGTTTGCTGGTGATCATTGGCATGGCTATCAATATCTTTACACTTTGTGCCCACTGTCTTAGGTCCATCCACCTGCCCCTACCTCAGACCACCCTTAACCCTGATCTTCCAGTTTTTCTCCTCCCAGGCATCTGATCGACCGGCCAAGTCATTTGTTACTGCCGAGGGGTCTGTGCGCATAGAGAGATAGATGGATGGTAGATATTCTCCATCTAGACCAGGGAGCTAACCAGCTGCACCATGGAAGCTCCACCCATTAGAAGGAATTCCCTTCACTGGTGTCTTTAAGGCCAACCCGTGGGCAGCCAGAGCTGCCTATTTTTGCCATGTCCCCACCCACACACCATCCAAGAACAAAGCTCCTGCTTTTTCCTCCTCTGTCAGTGTGTCATAAGGGGATCTCCCTTCCCAATGTAGCCATGGGTGTGAGCTGGTGGAGAGCTGGTGGCAGAGACAATGGGGTAGGGTCTGGAGGTCGGAGCTGCGTGCTTACGTAGCTTGCATCGGCCCTCACCCTGCTCATGGTCGTTTCTGGAGGCAGCATTTCTATCTCTCCGTGGAGGCTGCTGAGCACAGGCAGTCTTCTAACCTGATGGCTCTGACAGAATCCAGCCCATGAGGAGCAGCTCAGGAGGTATGGTCACTGGGTGTCCCATGTCCAGATGCTCTATCTCCATCGGGGTCCAGGAGCAACGCACCACGAGCTCTTTTCGAAACGATGTGAAACTCCCCACTACAATGGCATGGCCTCACTCCAGAATCCGAGGGGTCTACTTTAGGATTCTCCCACTGGGACTTATTGTCAACTGCTCATGGGAGTCTTTTCCCACCACTGACGTCTCTAGTAACCTACGGTCTGCTGGCTCCTACGGCCCAAGCAAGCAGGCACACTTGCCCTATATTCTGGATCTCCTCCAGAGCCCTCCCCCTGGGCCTGGTAGCTGGCAGCCTTCCGTGTAACCCAGGCTATGGGTCAGAAGAGTATTCCCAGACATGGAAAATGCCACCTCCAGGAATTATAGGACCTATAAGCATTGTGCTTCCTTCTCTGTGATGGGAGATGGAAGATGCAATCATGTGTCCTTTATCACGGAGGGCACATTCCAGTGGTCCTCAGACCACTGGATTCCTACAGTGATGTAGCAGTCCCCTGAAATGTGGAGTTTACCTTCCATGATCTGGAGCCCATGTGACTAATCAATGCTCCCACTACACTTGCTGCTTCTTGCTCATCTATTTGATTGGCATGAGGCGTTGATATAGTCCTCTTCAGGGAGTCCTGTTCAGACTACATTTGACAGAGAGTGGGACAGTTAACTTGGCCCAAAGGAAAACTATAAATATATACTATTATCTGTTCTAAACGAATAAAAATTGGGTGTTTTTCTCCTCCTTTCCTGTAGTGATGGAAAAGAATACATTCACCAGAACAAGGGCCACATACTATGCATTAAAGACTATGCTCATCTGCTTTAGTAAAAAATACCATACGAGACATAGTAACACCAATTTGTCCTACTTCTGGCTGGGTCTACAGTGATCCACTGTCATGGTCCAGGATCCAGCGGTTCTTGCCGGGGCCAGGCTAGTGAATTAAATGAGATATGTTGGGGCCATCGTATCTGCATCCTCAAGTCCTTAAGGTTGGAACTAATCTCTTGTATCCTTCTTGGGATGCACAACTGTCTTGGCCTTCCGCACTACAATATCGCTTACCCCAAAGGCCAAATAATCAAGGCAGTGGTTGTGGTAATTACCACATATGCCCATTCCAAATGTACATTTGGAAACTGGAAGCATCACCACCTGAGTCCATGGATATGGTGGACCCACTGCGAGCTGGACCTGGGCCAAGACTCCATTTATTATCTTACTCCCGTATGCCTCCACTCTAACAGAGGACCCATGATGAGGCTCTAGGTGTCTGGAGATCAATTCGGACCTAAAGAGTTCATTGAAATATTTGGGCATTTCCCTATATTAACTATCTATTACTGTGTAACAAACTGCCCCCCAAACTTAGTGGCTTAAAACAGCAATAAATATTCCTTATCTTTCAGAGTTTCTGCGGATAAGGAATTTGGGAGTGACTTATGTGGGAGATTCCGGCTCAGGGTTTCTCTTTAGGTTGCAGGAAAGATGTGGACTGGGGCTGCAGTCAGCTGAAGGCTTGACTGGGGTTGGAAGATCCAATTCCAAGATGCATGGCTGGGAAGCTCATGCCGGCGGTTGGCAGGAGACTTCAATTGCTGGTCACATAGGACTTCTCCAAAGGGTAGTTCGACTATCCACCTGCCAAGGCAGTTGGCTTTCCCCAAATGCAGTGATATTTAAGAAAGGGCAAGGTGGAAGCCTTAATATCTTTTTTCCTCTATTTTATTGTTTTAGTTAACAATTTAAAACTGTGTCTATTTAAGAAATACAACTTGATGGTTTTATATATTAAACACTGAAATGTTCATCACAATCAAGTTAATGAACACACACATGATCACACCTACTTGCCTTTTGTGCATGTGTATGTGTGTGTGTGTGTGGTTAAGATCTTCCCTTTCAGCAAATTTCAAGTCTACATTACAGCTATAGTCACGTTGTGATCCATTAGATCTCCAGAACTTATTTATCTTGCATAATTGAAATTTTGTACCCCTTGACCAATTTCCCCCCATATTCCCCTCCCCCAGCCCCTGGTAACTACCATTCCACACTCTGTTTCTATGACATTGGCAGTTTTAGATTTCACATTATAAATGACAACATGCAATATTTGTCTTTTTGCATCTAGCTTATTTTCCTTAACACAATGTCTTCCAGGTTCACCTATATTGTTGCAAATGCCAGGATTTTCTTTTTTTTAATGGCTGAATAACATTCCATTGCATACATACACTTTACTTTCTTTATTCATCCATGGGTTGTTTCCATATCTTGGCTATTGTGAGTATTGTTGAAATGAACATGGGAGTGCTGATATCACTTCAAGATCATCATTTCATTTCCTTCAGATATATAACCAGAAGTGGTATTGCTGGATCATAAGGTACTTCTATTTTTTTTATTTTTTGAGGAGCCTCCATATTGTTTTCCATAGTGGCTGCACCAATTTACATTCCCACCAACACTGCACCAGGTTCCCTTTTCTCCACATCCTCCCCAATATTTGTTATCTTTTGTCTTTCTGAAAATAGTCATTCTAGCAGGTGTGAGATGGTATCTCATTGTTATTTCAAGTTGCATTTCCCTGGTGATGAGTGAAACAGCACTTTTTCATGTACCTGTTGGCCATTTGTACATCTTCTTTGGAGAAATGTCTATTCAGGTCCTTTGCTCATTTTTTAAAGATTTATTTATTTATTTGAAAGAGAGAGAGAGAGCTCTAGCACAAGTGGGAAGAGGGACAGAGGGAGAGGGAGAGAGAACGTTGAGCAGACTCTGTGCTGAGCCCAGAGCCCGATGCGGCACTTGATCTCACCACCCTGAGATCGTGACCTGAGCTGAAACTAAGAGTCAGATGCTCAACCTACTGAGCCACCCAGGCACTGCTACCTTTGCTCATTTTTAAATCAGGTTATCTGTTTCTTTGCTACTGGGTTGCATAGTTCCTTAATATTTTGAAGGTTCACCCCTTATTAGATGTACAAACCATATTTTCTCCCATTCCGTAGGTCGCCTTTTCATTTTGTTGATTGTTTCTTTTGCTGTGCAGAAGCTTTTTAGTTTGATGCAGTCCCATCTGCCTATTTGTCCTTTGGTTGTCTATGCCTTTGATGTCAGATCCAAAAAATAATCATTGCCCAACTTGTTAGACCCAATATCCCAGGAGAGTGCTCCCAAATTGATGAGTTCTTCCTTATCCAACTTTCTGTTCCACTCCTCTTGATCCAGCACCTGCAAAGCCAGGCCCTTCCATTTTTTGTTGGCTTCTGCCAGCACACATTGGCTAGGTCCTACAGCTTCTTCAACATATGGTCACATTGCTCCCTTATTCAGACCGGCACTTCACCGGTCATCATGCTGTCACTTATCCCTAGCTACTGGCCACTTGGCCAGGAGGGGAGACTGGACCAAGGCTCTGTGTCATCCTCAAGCAAGAGGGAGGTGCTAGCCCTTAACAGGGAGATGTGATCACAATAGTAAAGATAAATGAGTTCTCTAGTGCCAAGATGGACATGAAAAGTAAAAGAAATCTGAAAACCACATGCCATTTTTAGATCAAAAGCATAAAATTCAACGTAACAACCAATCTCAAAAGAGAAGCAATAAAAATAGGCACACAGATGCTTATACAAACAAATCTAAATGCACAACAGCCAGTTCAGAGTCCAGACTTGTAGCAAAAAAAAGAATGTATTAAAGACTTCATTGAGGTCTACCTTGCTTAAAGTCAAAATTATAGCTTTTTGGTGATACAGTACACAGTACAAACGAAAATAGACATAAAATAAAGTTTGGTGACTTTACCAATGGTGTGCATTTGCCTCTCAGAGAATGCTGAAGATTACCGAGGGAGAAATACCCAAGCACCAAGGTTAAAGCGAAAACTCAATGGAAATATGCTGAGAGGAAATGCTGGGCACTTTTCCCCCATTTAATCCTCAGGTAAAAGAAATGTGAGGAGTTGTCATTCATGAGTTGAGACAGTAGAGTGCTTCTGTTTCAATTTATTTATGCCATCCATGAGTTTCTGGGCTTCCTGGAATTTTAATTAAGAATGAAGATATTTTGGGGGCGCCTGGGTGGCTCAGTCGGTTAAGTGTCTGCCTTCGGCTCAGGTCATGATCCCAGGGTCCTGGGATCGAGTCCTGCATCAGGGAAGCCTGCTTCTCCCTCCCTGCTTGTGTTTCTGCTCTCACTGTCTCTTTCTCTGCCAAATAAATAAATAAAAAAAATCTTTTTTAAAAAAGAAAGAATAAAGATATTTTGGAAGTATTTTTCATAATTTTTGCAAACCCTAAATAGAATCAAACAACTATGACGTGGGCCTGAAACTTGGTGTGGGGACCCTGGAAATGTGTGGAACTCGTCACAAGTGGCAGGAGACACACTCAGTTGCAGTGTTTCATGGCATCATGAGCTATGGATATAAGCCATTATCACTATGTAGGGAAACTTCTTTGCCAAGGGACTTCTGGATCCTATAAAAATGACAGGAAATAATACAAACACTCGTAAGTGTCCAAGGTTATCCTTCAGAGCCCAAACATCCCAGAAACCCTGGTGACCTCACCCAGCTAGGACACCTTGTTTCAAATGTGTACTTGTTGAATTATTCTAGTCCCAAAGTCCTCGCTGATACAAAGTACAAATACCTTGGTATAACAGAAATTTGCTTGGTCTAACAAAAACAAACAAACAAAAATTGTTGCCTGAAACTGTTGAATGAATGTAAGCGAACTAGTTTGAACTAATCTGAAAAAAAAAAGTTGTTTATTTTTAAATTTTTTATTTATTTTTTTCTTTCATGGACCTATTTTATTAATGACTTTATTAACTTACAAAAAGATCATATCAATTTTTATCTCTGTTCTTATGTTTCAAATCTTTTTATTAATCTTATTTATAGATTTATGCTAGTTAAATAATATTTTTTTATTAGTTTCAGGGACATAATTTAGTGATTCAAAAAAAAATCTTCAATCATTAATTATTTTACCTTTTTAAACTCAGTTTATCCCCCTTCATGCACAAATTTTCAGAGAAGTAACTGGGAGAAAGTGCCAGTTTCCCTCAGGTACTGGTGAGGAAAATGAGAAAGCAAGATTTGAGCCCATAGTCACAAACCCAATCATGGAAAGCTATAGCTGAACCAACGTTCAAACTATGTCAAAGGATTCCTCGTGATGCCAAAAATCACATAACTGACACAGAAAGAGGACACACTGAAAGGGCAAGAACTTAGAAAGACATGGCAGGAAACCCCTACTCAATAAAGATCTCAGTGCTGTTCATTAGCGGCTGGCATCAGGAATGGTGACAATACCATTGAAAATGAACCCAGCTACAGAAAAGTCATCTGCTGCTGCAATAATCCTGCCAAAGAAAATGACTTATAGATCATCTCGATGAATGCAGAAAAAGCATTTGACCCAATTCAACATCCATTCACGATAAACACTTCCAACAAGCTGGGTAGAGAGGGAACATATCTACACATAATAAAGACCATGTATGACAAGCCCACAACTGGCATCATACTCAACAATGAAAAACTGAAAGCTTTTACTTTAAGATCAGGAACAAGACAAAAATATCCACTCACCATAGTACTAGACAGAGCAATAAGCAAAAAAAAGAAAAGAAAAGAAATAAAAGGCATCCAAACCAGAAAGGAAGAAGTAAAACTGTGTATATTTGCAGATGACTATATATAGATGATATATTCATATATGGAAAACCCTAAAGGCTCCACCAAAAACTTTAGAACTAATAAAAAATTCAATAAAGCCATAGGATGCAAAATTAATGTATAAAAATCAGTTGTGCTTTTATACACTAACAACAAACTGTCAGAAAGAGAAATTAAGAAAACAATCCCATTTACAATTGCATAAAAAAAAATACCTAGGAATACATTTAAGCAGAGGTGAAAGATTTGTACACTGGAAACCTTAAGGTATTGATGAAAGATGCACATAGATGGGTGATTGCAAACTTTATTGCCATTAAAAGATTTCAAATCGCATTCATGCTTCTGTGTACACATAATGAAAAATGGGCAAAATGATGAAGATTAATATTTCCCTAAGTTGCTCTATTTAATTCTGCTGTCTGCTTTTCTATAATGGTGCATCTCTAATTGTACACAGTTTAGTGATCTCTAGGAGTATGGAAGTCATTGCCCAACAATTAAAATCACAAAGATGGTTTTTAAAAAAAGATATTGACCCAAAAAAAGGTATTGACAAAAGAAATTGAAGAAGACATAAATAAATGGAAAGATATTCCATGCTCATGAATTGGAAGAATTAATATTGTTAAAATGTCTGTATACCCCACACAATCTACAGATTCAATACAAGCCCTTTCAAAATTCCAAGGCTAATTTTCACAAAAATAGAAAAAACAATTCTAAAATTTGTATGGAACTGCAAAGAGACCCTAAATAGCTAAAGTAATCTTGACAAAGAAGAACAAAGCTAGAAGAATCACGCTCTCTGATTTCAAAGTATATTGCATAGCTGTAGTAATCAGAACAGTATGGTATTGGCATAAAAACGGACACATAGATCCATGGAACAAAATAGAGCCCATACTTAAACCCACACATATATGATCAATTAATTTATGACAAAGGAGAGAATATATAACGGGGAAAGGATAGGCTCTTCAATAAATGGTGTTGGGTGTTCTGTATAGCCAACACACAAAGAATGCACTGGACCACTATCTTACACCATACACAAAAATCAACTCAAGATGGATTAGAGACTTGAAGATAAGAAACCATAAAAATCCTGGAAGAAAAAATAGGCAATAAGCTCCTTGACAACGGTCTTGGCAATGGTTTTTTTGGATTTGATACCAAAAGCAAAGGCAACAAAAGCAACCATAGATAAATAGGACTACACCAAACTAAAAAAAAAAAAAGTTTTTGTACAGCAAAGGAAACCATCAACAAAATGAAAATACAACCTAAAGAATGGGAGAAAATATTTGCAAACAATATAACTGATAAGGGGCTAATATACAAAATATGGAAAGAACTCATACAACTGAATAGCAAAACAAAACACAATAAAAAACACAACTGACTTGAAAATGGGCAGAGAAACTGGGCAGACATTTTTCCAAAGAAGATATACAAATGGCCAACAGGTACCTGAAACGATGCTCAGCATCACTCATCATCAGGAAATGCAAATCAAAACCACAGTGAGGTATCACCTCACACCTGTTAGAAATGGTTATCACCAAAAAGACAAGAGATGATAAATGCTGACAAAGATGTGGAGAAAAAGGAGCCTTGCATGCTGTTGGTGGGAATGCAAACTGGTGAAGCCACTCTGGAAAACAGTATGGGGGCTCCTCAAAAAATGAAAACTAGAACCACCCTATGATCCAGCAAATCCACTTCCGGCTCTGTATCTGAAGGAAATGGAACGACTATCTTAAGTGATACCTGAACTCCCATGTTCACTGCAGCATTATCTATAATACCTAAGACATGGAAACAACCTAAGTGTTTATTAATAGATGAATGAATAAAAATGAGATTATGTATTATATAATCATTATATAATAATATTTAATATTATTCACCATAAAAAGAAGAAGAAAATTGGGGCGCCTGGGTGGCTCAGTCGTTAAGCGTCTTTCTTTGGCTCAGGTCATGATCTCAGGGTCCTGGGATCGAGCCCCATGTTGGGCTCCCTGCTTAGCCGGGAGTCTACTTCTCCCTCTCCCTCTGCATGCTGCTCCCCCTACTTGTGCTCGGTCTCTTTCTGTCAAATAAATACGTAAAATCTTTTAAAAAAAGAAGAAGAAGAAGAAGAAAATCCTGCCATTTGGGACAACATGGATGGACCTTGAGGACATTATGCTAAGTGAAATAAGTCAGACAGAGAAAGACAAATACTATATGATTTCACTTATGTGAGATCTATAAAAAACAAACAAACAAACAAACTCATAGAAACAAAGAGATTGGTGGTTGCTAGAGGCAGGGAGAGGGACTGTTGGTGAATGATGGCTGAAGGTGATCAAAAGTATAAACTTCCAGTTATAAGATAAATAAGTCCCGGGGATATAAGGTACCACATTGACTATAGTTAACAGGACTATATTGTATATTTGAAAGTTGCTAAGACAGAAGCTCTTAAAAATTCTCATCACTAGAAAAAGAAGTCACTATACATATATGAAGTACTGGATATTAACTAAACTCATTGTAGTAACCATTTCACAATACATACATACATCAAATCATTATGTTGTACACCTTAAACTAATACAATGTTGTATGTCAATTACCTTTTACTAGAACTTGGGAAAAAGAAAATTACTATAAATCATTTTATTTTTAATATAAAACTTGGAGCCTTTAGTATTTTATTCCACTTGCATCGTTTGCTCAGAGGGAGATAGACATAGAAACAGATAGATGTATGTTTTAGAGGCCATCTTCCTGACACATTGAAGAAGTTAGACATCGCACTAGCTAAGCTAAATACGACATACTGTGAAACCAACTGATTCATAGAATGTGCAAATTTTAAGCATGTAGAATTTATAAGTTTAAGGAGAGCTTGATGACACATAGATCACAAATTGTAAATACAGGTACGGCTGCATGATATGATATATAACATATGATACGATACAATATTTGAAAGCATGGTTCTTTACTCTGCAACTTTAGTGAGACTATAAAAATTAGATTATGCATCAGTATAACACCCATCACTAATATAACTAAAGGTGTGCACAAATGAAAGAAATGGGATGATCCCTGACAAGATGAAAACTCATGGATTACTATCATGTTCTAAGGGATAAAGTGTCATAGCACTGTCATGAAACTAACAACTTGAATCTTCTCTTCGTGTACATCTAGACTCTGGGGTCTTGTGCAAACAAGTTTGCAAGCTATGTGTAATGTAGTACAGTCACGCCTCTCACCACGCACTTTTCTTTGCTCCTTAGAGCTGAGATGAATTGGTTTGCAGTGGGATTCAGTTGCTCGGGACACACTCCATTTTTAATCTGAGCATTTTTGCAAAGATGCGATATTTTTAGAAAGCCTCCTGATATTTCTTTTCAGAAGCACTTCTGAATTTATTGCAACACCAACTATAAAAAAAGCAAAAGCCATAAAGATAAACACTTAGAGTAGATGAAAATACATTTATGCTTTACTGTTTTAAAGAAAATAAATCTATTTCAAAACATGCAACATGACTTTTGTTGAATGTGCAGTTTTGATGCCTCAAAAATGAGAAAATCATATTGTTTGAATATATGTCAGAAATCTTGGAAACATACATGCCTTTTGACCCAGGGATTTTACCTCTAGGAATTTATCCTTAAAAGATTTCCAGGAAAAGTATTCAAGGCCATGCAACAAATATGTTCATTGCAGTATTTACTAATTGTGAAATACTGGGAAAAATCCAATTGCCTCACACCAGCAGGTCAAATAAATAAAATACGGTACCTCCAAAAATGTGTAACTAACTACACAGCCCTATTGTGGGGTAGAAGAAAATTTGTGGCCATGGGAAAGTCATAATATTAAGTGAAAAATATTATAATGTCAGTGGTATTTATAGAAGCAGTCGTTGAGCAAAAAGAATATATGCAGATACAGTCCATATGTTGAAAAAATAATAGAATCATATTTTAATAGTGGCTATCTCTAGGGAGGAGAATAAGTAACATTTATTTTGTTTGGCTTGGGCTTTTCCATGTGTGCAATCAACAAATATTTGTTGAGTATCTTCTATGTGCTAGGAACTGGGTTAGGTGCCGAGCACGTGAGATAGTCTGAAAAACATCACCTGAAACTTTTTTTCCAGCTTTGTTGATAGACTGGACGTATAACACTGTGCAAGTTTAAGGCGTACAACATGATGATTTGGTATACGTATGATAGTGAAATAATGACCACAATAAGGTTGGTTAATACCTCTATCATCTCACATAGTTACCTTGAGTGTGTGTGTGTGTGTGTGTGTGTGTGTGTGTGTGTGTGTGTGGTGAGAACACTTAAGAAGGATTCTTTCAGCAACTTTCAAGTATACGGTACAGTATTGTTAACTCTAGTCATCACGCTGTACATCAGGTCCCCAAAACTTGTTCTTTTTAGAAAGCCTCCTGATATTTCTTTTCAGTTCTCTTAGAACTGGAAGTTTGTATGCTTTGACCACCACCACCCATTTCTCCCAACCCTAAACCCCTGGCAACGGTCACCAATCTACTCTCTGGATGAGTTTGGATTTTTTCTGATTCCATAATAAGTGAGATACAGTATTTTCTTTCTCTGTCTGACTTATTTCACTTAGCATCGTGCTCACAAAGTCCATCCATGTTGTCCCCAGATGGCAGAATTTCCTTCTTTTTTATGGCTGAATACCATTCTATTATATATATGCCACATTTTTTAAATCCATTTTTAAAATCTTTTCTGATTGGGAGATCTGTGTCCCCGCCTTTTGAATCTGGGCTGAAGACTGCTTCCACCACTGGAGGATGGCAGACGTGGCACGCTGTGCCTTCTGAAATTAGGTCGTAAAAGGCCAAACCACTTCTGCCTGGCTCTCTCTGAATGCTTCCTGTCCAAAGCCTGCCCTTGAAAACTCCTCGGGACGCTTGGGTGACTCAGTTGGTTAAGCGCCTGCCTTCGGCTCAGGTCGTGATCCCAGGGTCCTGGGATTGAGCCCCGTGTCAGACTCCCTGCTCAGCGGGGAGTCTCTGTTTGTCCCTCTGCCCTTCCCTCCGCTCATGCTCTCTCTCACTCACTCTCTCTCTCTCTCAAATAAATAAATAAAATCTTCAGAAAGAAAGAAAGAAGGAAGGAAGGAAGGAAGGAAGAGAGAGAGAGAGAGAGAGAAAGAAAGAAAGAAAGAAAGAAAGAAAGAAAGAAAGAAAGAAAGAAAGAAAGAAAGAA
>NC_058403.1:12708843-12719841 GCF_002201575.2 Neomonachus schauinslandi
GAAAGAAAGAAAGAAAGAAAGAAAGAAAGAAAGAAAGAAAGAAAGAAGAAAGAAAGAAAGAAAGCTCTCCCTCCCAAGTACTGTGCTAGGAGACACCCAGGTCACATGGGAGGCGATGTAGGTGGTGCTGGCAAAGTCTTGGTTGGACCCGTTCTTCAGCCATCCCGTCCAGGCTCCAGGCAGATGAGTGAAGAAGCCTCCTGAGAAGTGTCTCCTGCAGCCTCCGCCCTTTCGGCCCACAGCCTTGAGTCTTGCCAACTGAGGCCAGTGCTTGATGGAGTAGAGAACACTCATCCCCATGGAGTTTTTTCCCAAATTCCTCACCCGTGGAATGTGTGAGCACAATGAAGTGATTGCTGTTTAATCCACTTTGTTATGCAGTGAAGATAACCAGAACAGCAAGTAACCGTGAATGATACCCTGGTAGACAAGGTAGGGAACAAAGAAAACATCAAACGAGACAGTTACAGATGCTTGCAGGGAAGGAAACAGAGAACGTTAGGGGGTTTCTCCATTGCATTATCACGATCTGTGTCCTAGATCATTTATTTTACTGATTCATCTTGTCTATTGTATTCATCAGGATTCTCCAGAGAAACAGAATAAACACGGTGTGTGTGTGTGTGTGTGTGTGTGTGTGTGTGTGTGTAAGAAAGAGGTTTATTTTAAAGAATTGGCTCATATGGGCGTCTGGGTGGCTCAGTCGCTGGGACATCCAGCTCTTGATTTTGGCTCAGGTCATGATCTCAAGGCCTGGGATTGAGCCCCAAAGAGGGTTCCATGCTTGATGGGGTGTCTGCTTGGGGATTCTCTCTCCCTCTCCCTCCGCTCATTCTCTCGCTCTGTCTCTCAAATAAATAAATAAATCTTAAAAAAAAAAAAAGAAAAGAAAAGAAATTGACTCATATGATTGTGGAAGCATACCAATATCTGCAGGGGGCTGGAGACCCAGGGAAGAGTTGGCATCCCAGTCTCAAGTCTCAAGGCAGGCTGGAAGCAGAATTCCTTCTTCCATGGCAGAGGTCAGTCTTTTCTCTTAAGGTCTTCAACTGATTGGATGAGGCCCACCAACACAGTGGGGGATCATCTGCTTTACTCAAAGCCTACAGATATCCATGCCAATCACATCTGAAAAATACTATCCCAGCAACATCTAGACTGGTGTTTGATCAAAAATCTAGGCACCACAGCCTAACCAAGGTGACACAAAATTAACTGTCACATCTATTATTTGACCCTTACCACTAGATAGGAACATGCATGTGGACAGCAATTCTTGTCTGTTGGATTCACTGTTTCAACACATAGAACATGCCCAGCACATGGTGGGCATGTATTAAATATTGATGGAATCACATCAGTGTATGCTGTAAGTAAGTGTGCACACTAGGGCAGTCATTTTATTAGGGTGGCTAGGGGAGACCTCTCAGAGGAGGCAATATCTGGACCAAGACCCAAAGACTGAGAATGAGTAAGTCATGTGAAGAGCATTCAAGAAAAAGAGACCCACAGCTGCGGTAGCACAGAGGTGGGAATGAGCACTGGGGCGGGAGTCCTGGAAACAAGGGGCAGAGCAATGAGAGATGAGGCCAGAGAGAGAGCAGACGCCGGGCCATTAAGGCGTGGTGCCAGGGCACCAGTCACAAGTTAGAGAGAGGCACCCTGTCCTCGGAGAAGAAGGTCACCCTGTGGCAGGACACAAAGCTGAGACGAGGCTGGACGTCAGCCCATTGGCCTTGTTGGCCAAGCAGGGCAAGCGGGACGCAAACCGCCCAGTTGTACCCAGTGGCTCGGCTTACAGCTCACCGTAAGGAGTTTGGACTTTGTCCTAGCACCAGTGAGAGTGACGATTTTTATGCGAGGACCCAGGAGGCCAGCCATTCATGAAATGGTCATGGGACATAGGGTTATCACCTAAGGGAAAAAATTAAATCCCCACTGCACACCATTAATACAAATAAATTGAGTCACGATCAAAGCCCATAAATGCAAGTCTGACTTTTTGGAAGAGGACAGAAGGAGGAAGACCCTAAAAAGATTTCTGTGCAGGTGAGTGATAAAGGACCCTTAGGTGAAGAGCACTGCCACAGAGCGGGGAGAGGGGGACAGATTTGACATCTACTCTGGAAGTTGGGCTGACAGGACTTCATGATAGATTCAGTGTAGACAGGGAGGGAGCAGGGGGAGAAGGGGGGGTGCCTGAGCACCACAGGCCAGCCTGGTGAGGAGCAGAGTGTCAGGTGGAGGGTAGCCTAGACAGTGGGGCACAGAGATCAGGAGCTCCATCAGATGCCAGGTGGATATAAATAGGCTTTTGGACATACAAACCCGGAGCTCAGAAGAGAAGAACTGGAAGAGGATGTAAATTGGAGGGTCAGCACATAGATGCATTTGGAGCTCCAGGCCAAGCTGGGATCCCCTAGGAACTGAGGGTAGCTCACAGAAAGGAAGAACAGCCAGGACAAGCCTTCCCGCGTTTCTGCACTGGATTCCCATTTCCAAGTTTTGTGCACTCAGCATAAATTACAGTTTGA
The DNA here is from genome assembly GCF_002201575.2 of Neomonachus schauinslandi. Taxonomy (NCBI): domain Eukaryota; kingdom Metazoa; phylum Chordata; class Mammalia; order Carnivora; family Phocidae; genus Neomonachus; species Neomonachus schauinslandi. Next base: position 12,711,378 of record NC_058403.1, read on the forward strand.
ATTAGGGGGAAAAGGAATAAATATCATCTCCTAAAATATCAAAGTGCATCACACCGAGGTTCCTTCCCATTAGAAACAGTTGGTACACTGGGAGGGGAAAACGGAAGGTAAGTCCAGGAAGGGAGGCCCCCCAGTACAAGTGTGGGAAGGGAAAGCGGTGAGCAAGGGAAGCCCACCGGGCTCGGGAAGGTGGGGGCAGCTCTCAGCCCGGGCTTGAAGGAGCAAGAAGAGGGGGTGCTTATGACACTGTGGCCGCAGGCGGAGATCAGCAACCCTTCCGCCAACAGCACCCATCGGGGAGGTGCCCTCTTGGGGGACCAGCCTGCTCTGTCTTGAGCACCAGCCTGCTGCGTCTCTCCAGCTGTGGGATATCCAGAGCAAGCTCTCTGAGTGGTCCCACGGGAGTCCCTTTCCCCATCCTTAGCAAGAGGACCAAGCATCCCATCACCCTTGTAGGGCAGAGAGACTCCAAATTCACCAACCTTCTCTCGGAAAATCCTCTTCCAGCTTTGATCTTCCTACTTTCCCCACCCTATATTGTTGAGAGGCTAAGGATCACAAGCCTATCTCGAGTCACCCTTCTGCCGGCCCTTCGTGGCATTCCCACGTGGTACAGGAAACGTGGCATCAGCTCTTTTGAGCGGCTAAAATAAGACAAAAGAGCTCCATTATCACTTCCTGTCACCTACCTACTGCTGAGAATTTAATATTTGACACAATGAGTATTTAAGTCAGAAAGAGAAAGACCAGCCATTCAAGAAATGGTCACGGGACATACTGTTATCACCTAAGGGAAAAAATTAAATCCCCACTTCACACCATTAATACAAATAAATTGGGTCAGGATTAAAGCCCCATTTTTAAAGTATTAGCTGGAAATGGAGGATAATATGTTCATCCTCAGCACTCTTAAGAGAAAATTCCCGGGAGCAAGGCTGGCTTCATGGGCACAAGACTCATGCTGCCCTGGGACCCCACACTCAGAAGCGTGCTTGGTTAAGTGTCCCACTGTTAACAACTTTCTTTTTTTTTTTAAGATTTTATTTATTTATTTGAGAGAGAGAGAATGAGAGACAGCACGAGAGGGAAGAGGGCAGAGGGAGAAGCAAACCCCTTGCTGAGCAGGGAGCCTGATGTGGGACTCGATCCCAGGACCCTGGGATCATGACCTGAGCCGAAGGCAGACGCTTAACCAACTGAGCCACCCAGGCGTCCCACTGTTAACAACTTTCAACAACAGGTCCTGTGTATTCATTTCACACTGGGCCCCACAAATCACATAGCAGTTCCTGCCTAGGAGACTGACGACTCCCATATGGGCTCGAGAACTACCAGGCATCCTTGCAGAACATTCCTGAAGCTGCAAATCAGTCTGGGACCCTTCCACCCAACCTTTCCTCCCTTTTCTCAAGGTCTGCAAGCTCTCCTAAATTTTCCCTGATCCCTCTCCCCATTTTTCCCATAGGCATTTGCTCTAATAAAATCCTTGCATGTTAAACCCATTTCAATGTCTACTTCTTGGAGGACCAAAGCTAGCTTCAGTGGTGCCCGGAGAGGTCAGACAATACAGATGGAAAGTGGGACTCTGTGACTCCCTCAACTTCCCCCTTGGTGGGCAGAGAGGATGCTATCTGGGTTGGTAAGTGGGGGAAGGACAGCCCTGTCACAAGCTACCAGCTCAATTGCTAGATGTCACCAGTGGTGGCCTGAGAAAATGTCCCAGTGGAAGGGAGCTTTGTGGCAGGTGCCATGATGTTGGCATTTTAAAAATCTGGGGGACAGGAGTGCCTGGATAGCTCAGTCGGTTAAGCCTCCGCCTCTTGGTTTCGGCTCAGGTCATAATCTCAGGGTCGTGAGATCGAGCCCCACGTCGGGCTTTACACTGAGAGTGGAGTCTGCTTAAGATTCTCTCTCTCCCTCTGCCCTTCCCCTCCAAATAAATAAATAAATAAAATCGTTTAAAAAAAATCTGGGGGACAAAGCCTGCAGAGAGGGCAGCATTGGCTAGGTGATACTAAGTCATGCTAGTACCCCACCGAAGGAGAATAGGAGACAATAGGAAATAGGAAATAGGATAGCTGGTCACCTGCAGCAAATGGCGGATGGCAAGAGCCAGAGGGCTTTGGTGGGAGCTCACAAAGAGGTCCAGATCAGCTGCAAAGGAAGGACGGAGACAAGCCAGCAGGCTAAGACCTAATTCTGTTGCAAGTAGCTCCAGACATGTTTGAATGCTCAGCTGAGACAGGTGTGTTCTGCAAAGATCAAGGCCCAGGTGAGGAAAACCTGGATGGATGCGACCCACCTGCAGAATAAAGCCAAACAGAAACAAGGAAGACAGGGAGACAGAGACAAAGACCACACATCATTGCATGAGCTCCTGCATCCAGCCGTACCTAAGGCCAAATCCACCTCTGCGCTTTTCAGCTTTGAGAACCAGTATTAGTCCCTTTTGCTAAAGATAGCATGAGTCAAATTTCAATCACTTGCACTACTGAGTCCAACCATAGCTTTCCTTCACGTATCTCTTCACACAGAGAAGCATGTTTCCTCTATGTAGTCCAGGTTACACTAAAATTTTCTAGATGTTTTCCTTCATATTTTTGCACAAAAGGGGAAATCATAGATTCACAGAGAACATGATTTCATAAATTGGTCTTGGTTCAATCAAGAAAATCCTCATGGTAGTCTGGAAATCATTTCATTCCTTCATACTTTGCAACCCTTTGAGGCTTCCTCTTGGCGGACAATTTGTTTTACATAAGATGGCTCCAGATTACTTTTTAAGCCCTGTTTTATACAATCTGGCTCTCGAACTAAGCTCTTCCACTCCTTGGGGCTTACAGGCTGACCTTCTGCTGCTGCAAATTTCTTCTTAATCCTTAAAAGTTCCAGACCATTTTCCTCCTAATATGTAGAACGCATTTTGAAAAGGCAGAAGGGATGTGGGGTTGGGCAAACGAATGTTATGGTTTTGTTACCCAGTGTGAAAGAGTAGTTGTTACTGTGTTGTGGTCATGAAAATCTCGAGATGATTTTTAACCTAATTTCAGCTCTTCTCACAATTCACAAAAGCACACAATCATGGACTTCTATTCAGAGAGACTGACTTCTATGGCTGGGATTTGAGACTGCACTGGTACATGATTATTTATTGCATTGAGTTGTTTAATCGACAAATGTTTACTGAGTACTATGACACTTTGCATTATCACTCGCAAATACTAGCTGCCCCTCCCTATGGGAAGATTATATTTCCTCATGCCAATGACATCAGGCAAAGCCGTACAATTTGCTTTAGCCAATGAAGAACCCACAGCAGTGTCGTGTGTAGTTTCCAGGCAGAAGCTTTAAGAGCCAATGTAAGCTCTACTGTGTTCTTTCCCCCCTGCCATGAGCCAGCAAAGTTCCAGATAGAGACTGCTCTGTCAGCTTGAGTCCCAAAGGAGGATGACGTATGAAACAAAGCCACAGATGTACAAGGGACATTTAATATCAACAAGTAATAAACCTTTTGTGTTTGGGGTCACTTTTATAGCAGCTGAAGATAGCCACCCCGAATAACACCCACACCCACAATGTGCTCATCATTGTGCTGGATGTACAATTTATTTATACATATAACTATTAGGCCATGGTCCCAAAATAGCTTTGCTTAATAGAAATTTCTTTTAAATAAGTGTACTATGTCACAGAAGATTTTGAACTTTCTTTGAACACCTTCCCCAGAAACATACCAGCAGGGCTGCTCTGATTGAAAGAGTGAGGACCAGAAACTTGGCGGTTCTATCTCCCCAAAGACCATATTCAACCCAGTGCCAGACATTTGGCCAGCACTCAGTGAATATTTGTTGAATAAATAAACAGATTATTTCCTGCAGGATTCTTTAAGGACTCTCTGGAGAACTCTATAGTTCCATAGAACAGAGTTTAAAATTCCCGTAGTAGTAGTATAGTCTTGTAGGAGGTTTCAGGTTCAGTTATCAAATTCACATATATAGACTAACAGGACAAGAGCAGAGATGGTGAAGATTCAGATCCTATTTTAGCCCATCGTTCCTGTGTCTTTCCAATTACGGTTCCATAAAAGATCTTCATGATGGGGCGCCTGTGAGTTCGGCTCAGGTCATGATCTCAGGGTGGTGAGATGGAGCCCCAAATCAGTCTCTGCCCTCAGCAGGGAGTTGGAGCCTGCTTAAGACTCTCTCCCTCTCCCTGTGCTCCTCTCCCTGCTTGTGTGCTTTCTCTCTCAAATAAATAAATCTTTAAAAACAACAAGAACGGGCGCCTGGGTGGCTCAGTTGGTTAAGCGACTGCCTTCGGCTCAGGTCATGATCCTGGGGTCCTGGGATCGAGTCCCACATCGGGCTCCCCCTGCTCTGTGGAGAGCCTGCTTCTCCCTCTGCCTTTGCCTGCCACTCTCCCTGCTTGTGTGCTCTCTCTCTCTGTCAAATAAATAATAAATAAATCTTCAAAAACAACAACAACAACAACAAGAACAAGGGGTGCCTGAGTGGCTCAGTTGGTTAAGCGACTGCCTTCGGCTTAGGTCATGATCCCAGGGTCCTGGGATCGAGCCCCGCATCAGGCTCCCTGCTCGGCGGGAAGCCTGCTTCGCCCTCTCCCACTGCCCTTGCTTGGGTTCCCTCTCACGCTGTCTCTCTCTCTCTCTGTCAGTTAAATAAATACATAAAATCTTAAAAAATAAATAAATAAAAACAACAACAACAACAACAAAAAGATCTTAATGATTGACCTAAAACTAATACAATGCTATATGTTAACTACACTGGAATTAAAATAAAATAATTTTTTAATGTTAATGATTGTTATTAAACAGTTTTGTTAAATGTTTCCAAAGACCCTTTTTCCATGGTCCAGCCAACAGTAGAGATGCTAACAAATAGAGAAGAGGAATGAAGACAAAAAATCTAATAATTCACCCATCAAGTGATTAGTCAATCAAGACAATAATTCAACCCCCTGTGTTCAGACTGTATGTTTGAGAAGACTAAAAAACCAATAAGCCCTAGTGAACTAGCTCAAATTATACCTTCAATGTAACAAGAATTCTCCTCCTTACTATCTCTCTCTCTCTCTCTCTCTCTCCCCATAAGTGTTGCCTGCTAGACATGGTAAGCCTAATACTTACATTATTCCAGTAACACTTGTCTGTTAGCAAAAAGTTTTTAAAAACAATGATGGGGAGGGGCAAAATGGCAAGCTAAAATAACGCAAACCTCCCTCAGTAAAATCCTAGATACACTGCCTTTTTAAAACATAGGTTTTGTAAAACTCTTTTAAAAATTTATAGTTGTGCTCACAAGAAAGTAGAAATCCCAGTGGGCCACATAGAAGACAGAGCTGAAAACTGCGCAGGGAACTGACACTGTAGCAGAATGAAAGGTAGTTGTTGGTCCAAATGACCAAGGGACTTGGATTTCAGTGTTCATGTGGGGATAGGTGATGAGGCCCTGGGCAAGATGAGGAGTGGGGAGCCAAAACCCCTGTATGGAGCAGGACTGGCAAATAGCTGTAATCGTAGCCAAAGGTGGACCAGAAAAACTTCGTCAGTACAGCCAGTAGTTAAGAGAGAAAGCTCATCTGTTTTCTTCTTGGCCTCTGGGTAAAAAATAAAGAGATATAAAAACCTTAAGCCATTGCTTCATGCATCTGAGATTTTAATTTGTGTTATTTGTATAGGCCAGGAAACATCAATGCTAGAAATTAATATAAAAATTGGTTCTGGGCTAGAAAAAGAAAGCACGGCAGAAGAAAATGCAACATGCTCTCTCAGATTCTCTGCAAGGAAACCTCTGTAGACTTCCACAAAACAGAAGCCTGACTAAAGATGAACTTACAAATATATATTTTACACACACACATGCATACACATATACAGTCCCCAGGTATCAGAAGACAAAAGAATCGAGAGGATTAGAGGACCCTAAAACTTTAAGATTTAAAAAAATCAACAATCTGGAAAATAATACAAGTTAAATATGCTAAAAACAAGTAAAGAATTAAATAGGAGATATGAAACCCAAGAAGCAAACAAATAATTATAAAAGAAAACAAGTAGATTTGAAAAAAAGCCAAGTAGAAATTCTAGAAATGCAAAATATATTCAATGACATTAAATCTCAATAGAAAAGCAGCAGATAAGGCCACGCTGAAAAAAGACTTGAGGAAATAGAAGATAGATGTGAAGGAATTGCTCAGAATGTTATACAGAAAGAAAAACAGATAGAACGATGATTAAGAAATTTGGAAAATAGGGAAGCCTGGGTGGTTCAGTTGGTTAAGCACCTGCCTTTGGCTCAGGTCATGATCTCAGGGTCCTGGGATTGAGCCCCACATCGGTCTCCTTGCTCAGCGGAGAGTCTGCCTCTCCCTCTGCCTCTCACTCATGCTCTCTCTCGCTCTCAAGTAAATGAATAAATATTATCTTTAAAAGAAAGAGATTTGGAAAATAAAGTCAGAATATCTAATATAGGTCCTCAGAATTTCATGGAGAGTGGAAGTATTGGAATATAAAGTGGGTAAGAATTTCCTAGGATCTTAGTATCTTAGATATGACACTAAAAGCACAAGCAAACCAAGAAAAAGACAGATAAATTGGAATTCATCAAAATTAAAATCTTTTGTGCCTCAAAGAACACCATTCAAGAAAGTGAAAAAACAACTCAGAGAATGGGAGAAAATATTTGCAATTCAAATATCTAATAAGGGGTTTATACCTACAATATATAAAGCTCTTGTAACTCAACAATAAAAAAAGAAACCCAGTTAAAATATGGGCAATTGATTTGAATAGATGTTTCTCCAAATAAAAACATAAACATATAGACATACAAATGATTAATACACACATGAAAAGATGTTCAACAACAGTAGTCCTTAGAAAAATGCAAATCAAAACCACAATGAGATACACTTACTAGGATGACTATAATCAAAAGATAGACAATAACAAGTCTTGATGAGGATGTGAAGAAACTGGAACCCTCATATATTGCTGGTGGGAATGTAAAATGGTGCAGCCATTTTGGAAAACAGTTTGATGATTCCTCAAAAAGCCAAGCACAGAATTACCATATGATCTAGTTATTCCATTCCTATGTATATACCCAAAAGAGCTGAAAACCGATGTTCAGACAAAAATAAGTGCATAGAGCAATGTCCACAATAGCCAAACTATGGAAAGAGCTAAATGTCCATCAACAGATGAATGGATAAAGAAGATGTGGGGTATATACACACAATGGAATATTATGCAGCCATCAAAAACGAAATCTTGCCATTTGCAATGACATGAATGGAACTAGAGGGTATTATGCTAAGCAAAACAAGTGAATCAGAGAAAGACTATTATCATATGATCTCACTGATATGTGGAATTTGACAAACAAGGCAGAGGATCATAGAGGAAGGGAGGGAAAAATGAAAAAGATGAAACCAGAGAGGGAGACAAACCATAAGAGACTCTTAATCTCAGAAAACAAACTGAGGGTTGCTGGAGTGGAGGGAGGTGGGAGGTATGGGGTGGCTGGGTGATGGACATTGGGGAGGGTAAGTACTATGGTGAGCTCTGTGAATTGTGTAAGACTGACGAATCACAGACCTGTACCCCTGGAACAAATAATACATTATATGTCAATAAAAAATTTTTTTAAAAATAAGTGCATATGGGCGCCTGGGTGGCTCAGTTGGTTAGGCGACTGCCTTCGGCTCAGGTCATGATCCTGGAGTCCCGGGATCGAGTCCCGCATCGGGCTCCCTGCTCGGCGGGGAGTCTGCTTCTCCCTCTGACCCTCCCCCTTCTCATGTGCTCTCTCTCTATCTCATTCTCTCTCTCAAATAAATAAATAAAATCTTTAAAAAAAAAAATAAGTGCATAAATACCCATAGCACCATTTATTCATAGTAACCAAAAAGTAGAAACAAGCAAAATATCCATAAACCAAAGAATGGATTAGAAAAAAAATGTATATCCATACAATGGAATATTATTTGGCCATAAAAGAGAAAGACTTACTGATACATGTTACCAACGTTGATGAACACTAAAAATATTGTGCCACGTGAATGAAGCCAGCCACAAAACACCATGTATTGCATGATTCAGTTTACATGACATGTCCAAAATAGGCACATTGATAGAGACAGAAAATCGATTCATGGGGCACCTGGTTGGCTCAGTCAGTTAATCATGTGCCTTTGGCTCCGAGTCCTGTGATCAAGCCCCACACTGGGCTCCCAGCTCAGTGGGGAGTCTGCTTCTCCCTCTCCCCCCAGCTCATGCTCTCTCTCTCTCTCTCTTGCTATCTCCCTCTTTCTCTCAAATAAATAAATAAAATCTTTAAAAAGAAAGGAAGGAAGGAAGGAAGGAAGGAAGGAAGGGAGGGAGGGAGGGAGGGAGGAAGGAAGGAAGGAAGGAAGGAAGGAAGGAAGGAAGGAAGGAAGG
>NC_058403.1:12719851-12729357 GCF_002201575.2 Neomonachus schauinslandi
AGGAAGGAAGGAAGGAAGGAAGGAAGGAAGGAAGGAAGGAAGGAAGGAAGAAATTGATAAATTGATTCATGGTTGCCAGTGGCTGGGGGGAAGGAAGGAATGGGGAGGGACTGTTTAAGGTGTGTGAGGTTTCTTTGTTGGGATGACAAAATGTTCTGAAATTTGATAGTGGAGATCATTGCACAATTCTGGAGACATGCCTAAATCCACTGAATTGTATTTAATTGCTTTAAAAGGGTGAATTTTATGATAATTATATCTCAATTTTTTAAAAGACTTTAAGGTAAAAATGGGGATATAGACAACCCTAAAAACAATAACGCTTTGATTATAAAACAAAGAAAAGAAAGAGGCTATAAATTAATTCTGATGTTTAAAAAACAAAACAATAATAATTGCAGAGCTTCCAGACCACAGTTTTCAACTCACATTGATACTGATTTTTAAAGAGTGATCATCAGGGCTGCCACTGTGTGCTGGTATTAACTAGAAGGAAATGACTAATCTTTGGGGCTGCTCTATGGAGCTGAGGCATTCGCAGAGAGAAAGAGCCAAACCACAGTGCCTGGCAGGGAGGGAGGAAGGTGAAAAAGAAACCCAAGTTCACTCTTCCACTCGCTGACCTCCTGCCAGTGTGTTCCACGGGCCAAACCCAAATGGAATCCAGAGGTCAAGGAAGTCCACTGATGTAGGCTGTGAAGATCAACTTTCTGAGACACTGAGCAAGATGGATGGCTGGAGAGTGGAACTGGGGAGACGAATGAAGAATGCCCAGCACCCATTCTTATCATTTTGCATAGGATTTAAAGTCAGAGGAGAACCAAGTTGCCTAGATGGGACCCGGTTCTTCCCTCTTGGGCAGGAAAGGGCAGAGCATCTTGATTTGTTATCTCAGTAAGACATCAAGAAGTAAGTGAAGATAATTTTGGGAAAGCAAGACGAACTGGTTGCCGGACAGAGAGGTCCACTATGGACATCTTCTAGAACTTTGTTTTAAAGACTTTGGTACTTTTGTCATCCCTAACAACTGACTACAACACAAAAATGAAAATGAAATGGATTATAAAACCAACTGGCGCCTGATCACCCTGATCATCACTGTCTGCAAAGTGATCTCTGCGAACAGTGAGGAAGGAATTGCTTCTCTCCTCAGCACCCTCTGTGTCAGAGTGTGTGTGGGTTGAGGGGAGGTGTCTGACAGCCCAAATCTAGATCACTTCATGCCATCCCAGGGACATAGACGCCCAGGTCCTTTCTGCCAAGTGTTGAGGAAAAGGCAGGGAAGATGAAGAAGACAGTTAAGGTTTCCTTTGGCAAGTTCCATTGGCCACTCTGAGCACAACTCTTAGACATTACTAGTTAATGAACCATGTGCTCTGGTGGGTATGAGCACTGGCCTGGCCTGGGAGGGTTTGCAATCGTTATCTCTGGGGTACTGTGCCATCCAGGGCAGTGTAAATAAGGTTCAGATACATCGGGCTCCCTGCTCCGCGGGGAAGACTGCTTCTCCCTCTCCCACTCCCCCTGCTTGTGTTCCCTCTCTCGCTGTCTCTCTCTGTGTCAAATAAATAAATTAAATCTTTAAAAAAAAAAAGATACTAAACACCTAACATTTGAGGGGTACATATTATGTGTCAGACACGCTCGAAGGGTTTTGCATGAAGTCACCCAACAGCCCCATGTTGCTGATAACAAACTAGATCACACAATGGTGGTTAAAGCAATTTGTTGAAGATCCCTCAAGTAGTATGTGGTTAATCCAAGATCAAAAGAACCCTTGCAAAAAAAAAAAAAGAACCCTTGCCTTCTCCAACATTCTATACTGCTTAGAGATAATCTAGTCAGATAAGAGACTGGAGCACACAGTGGTGGTTAAAGTAATTGTCTAAGATTCCTCAGCTAGTATGTGGTTGATCCAAGATCAAAAGAACCCCTGCTTTCTCCACCATACAATACTGCCTAGAATTAGCCTAGCCAACCCTAAACTCAATGTCTAATGAGGCAATGAAGAACCAGAGACAAGAGAGTTGCCCAATGTCACATAGCTGGTTACTGACAAAACTGAAATTAAATAATCTTCCAATTCCTGGGCCAGTGCATTTTCCAGTACACAATGGAGAATGGAGAGCATTGCATTATTTCACAGTTGCCTGTTCTTTTCATCATGAAATGGAAGCAAAAGGAATGAATGAGTAAGGAACAGGAGAAGACATCTAACCGAGCTCTGTATTTTATCTCTGTATTTTATCTGTATAATTCCCCCTTTTCTTTCTTTGGGGATGTTTGAACAAAACTGACATAAATAGCTCTTCATGTTCTTCCAATACTGGAGCCCACCGTATAGAGCAACAAGAATATGCACCGTCAGAAACAGTATGCAAATTTGGATGTGGGGAAAACTCATTTGATTCTCCATCTGTCTCCCTGTTTAATTACTTAGCCATAAATTAGCACTTTTTATAAGCTACACTCAGCAAATGTGATCAATTCCCTGACTTTAATGTCAAATGTGGAATATTTTTTACTTTCCAGCATTTAACCTTCTGATTTATATTCATATTTTGAGATATAAATTAGCTGTTGAAATCTACCCAAATACAATGTTGGGGAATTTTTTTCTATTTATGTTCTCATTAAGACATTTCTTTGATTGAATCATTGATGAGATGCTTTTTGTAACATGACATTTTTTCCTAAAGGGCAAGAAAAGAGAGTGTTTTAACATTTGAAGGATACAATTAGGAAGTATATCACGGATGGTGTGAACTGAGGCTTTAAAGACACAGAGCCTGTAACCCTGCTCAAATTTGCTTACAGCCTGACGGGATGGCCATGGCCTACTGTCTCTACACTAACCTAATCAGACTTCTATCAACAGAAGAGGAACACCACCTTCCACCACTCTCCTGCACATACTCTTCTGAAGAAGTCAACTTTCTGGTTTGTCTGTTGGTGAGATCACCCCATATTTATTGGGTACTCACTACATGTCCACAGCACTATGTAGACCCAAAAGGGAAATAAAGAGGACAAGATGACTTCTGGTAGTCTTAGAATATCAAGGATGAGAACAAGCCCACAAGACGTACAAAGTGTTAAGGAAACATATAATAAGATAATATGTATATGCACCTTCTAGTATACCCTGACATCCTATTTCTTCTTAATCCTTGCCCACAGAATCCCAGTTTTGTTTGGGAAAGTAATGGGCCCAGCTCCAAGCAATGGATCAGGATTGGTTGACAATCGTGACAATCCTGTTCCCTAAATTCCCAGCTCCTTTGCAACTACAGATAGCCATGGGACACAATTCTAATGAACAAAATATAATGGGGAGATTTCTGTGAGCTTCTAGGAAAGCTTCTATCTTAATATAAGCTCTGGGGTGCCCCTCCCGCCCTTTCCTGTTATGACTGTGGGAGTGATATTTGGAGCGGTGAAGCTCTCTTGAGATCATAAGTGAGAGGCAAAAAGCACTGCAAAGATGCCAGCCCTGGAATCTTTGAGTGCCTGGACTCATGCCAGGAAACACCTACCTTCGGACTTCTTATTATATAAGAAAAATACCTCTCTGTTACATGCAACTGAATGCATTCCTAGCCAGTACATACATGAATTGCAAAATATATTTACAAAAGTACGAAAATACATTCACAAAAGGGGAAGAGTTACTGGAAAGCTAAGAGTTAGTTCAGTGCTTCCCAATTAGCCTCAAGACATCCAGCTGGTTCAATTTCAGTTCCTCACTTGGGTGGTGATTCATCAACCCACTAAGACAGTGGGTTCTGCAGTGTAACCTCCAGGCTGGAGCAAATGTGAGAGAGAGAGATGTGTTGGTGTTTTGAACGATGCGCTCAGCCAATACTGGGAGAAAAGACAGGCACGGAATGTTCTGACTGGCTAACTGCTTCAAACTCCCCATGGACAGAGTGCTGGGCAGTTGCTAAGCCTCCTGGCCAAGAAGTTTCAAGGTTAGTCCCTCTGGAATGAGGCGAGAAGGCTTCTTGATGGTCTAAATAGTCCAGGAAAAAAGCAAGAGCTAGACCCACAGTGATACACAAATTCAACACAAGCCCTATCACAATTCTAACAACCTTTAAAAAAAAAAAATGGGGAAAAGCCAATCCTCAAATTTATATGGAATTACTAGGGGCTCTGAAGAGCCCAACAGTCTTGAAAAGGAACAAAGTCAGAGGACTCAGACTTCCCAATTCCAAAACTTAAACTACAAAGCTAAAGTAATCAGTTTGGGATTGCCATAAGGATAGACATAGAGACTAATGGAATAGAACTGAGAGTCCAGAAAAAACAACAAATATAAGCCATTGATTTTTGATGAAGGCTCCAAAACCATTCAATGGGAAAAGAACAGTCTCTTCAACACATGGTGCTGGAACAACAGGATTCCCACACACAAAAGAATAAAGTTGGATCCTTACCTTACATCATATATAAAATTAACTCAAAATGAATCAATGACCTAAATATAAGAGCTAAAACCATAAAATCCTTGGAAGGAAACATAGGGCCAAATCTTCCTAACCTTGGATTTGCAATGGATTCTTAGTTATGATGCCAAAGCACAAGCCATTAAAGAAAACAAAGAAAAACTGGATTTGATTAAAATGAAAAGGTTTTATCTGTCAAAAGGCAAAAAGACAATCTACAGAATGGGAGAAAATATTTGCAAATTATATATCTGATAAAGGTTTAATATCCAGAATATATAAAGAACTTCTACACTCAACAACAGCAAACAACCCAATTAAAATGGGCAAAGGACCTGAATAGACAGTTCTCTCTAAAAAAGATATACAAATGGGGGCGCCTGGGTGGCTCAGTTGGTTAAGCGACTGCCTTCGGCTCAGATCATGATCCTGGAGTCCCTGGATCGAGTCCCGCATCGGTCTCCCTGCTCGGCGGGGAGCCTGCTTCTCCCTCTCCCGCTCCCCCCTCTTGTGCTCTCTCTCTCTCTCACTCTCTCTCTCTCCAATAAAAAAAAAAAAAAGATATACAAATGGCCAATAAGCACATGAAAGGATGCTCAACATCATTAGTCATTAGGAAATGCAAATTAAAATTACAATGAGATACCATTTCATACCTAATAGAATGGCTATAATCATTTTTAATGGAAATAAACAAGTATATTGGTAAAGATGTGGAGTAATTGCAAACCTCATACATTGTTGTTGGGAATGTACAATGGTGTGGCCATTGTGGAAAACAGTTTAGTAGTTCCTCAAAGAGCTAAAAATAGAATTGCTATAGGACCCAGCAATTCTACTCTTACACCTAAAAGAATTTAAAACAGACATTCAAACAGATACATGTACACTCATATTCATTGCAGAATTATTCACAATAGCCTAAAAAGTGGAAATAACCCGTGTTCATCAGCAGATGGATGGATAGACAAAATATGGTCTATCCATACAATGGGATATTACTGAACCATAAAAAGGAAGGAAATTCTAGAACATGCTACAACATACTTGAACCTTGAAAACATCATTCTTAGTGAAATAGGCCAGACACAAATGGACAAATACTGTATGATTCCACTTGTATGAGGTACCTAGAATAGGCAACTCCATAGAGACAGAAAGTAGATTCAAGGTCCCTAATGGCTGGAGGGAGGAGAGAAAGGGGATTTATTGCTTAATAGGTATGAAGTTTCTGTTTGGGATGACGAAAGTTTTGGAACCAGACAGTAATGATGGTTGTAAACATTGCGAATGTGCTTAATGCCTCTTTAAAGTAGTTATAAATGGCACATTTTATGTTATACGTATTTTCCCACAATAAAAAAATTAAAATTAAAAAAAAAAAACTAGGACCCAGAACCCTGGTGAAGGGAATCATAACCCACCCACTCTTGTTTCTATGAGAACCCAGAAATTTCTGATCAAATGCCCCAAAGCACATGCTCAGCAACCAAGAATTGAATGTCTTAAGGTCGCTGCCCTGAGGAAGTTGTGGTTTTTCCCTCCCTTTTAATTAGTGATTACAAGTGGTATAATAGAAGCATTCCTCCTGTGGGTTGTTTTTTTTTTTTTTTTTTTTTTTCTGATGGAAGATCTACAGAACAAAGTCTGAGAGACACATATGGCACCATCCTTTGGCCTGAGTGTAGACCTTCCATACTCTTCATCTATAATTTGGGTGGCTGAGTAATCTTAGTGTCTGCTAACTAAAGAGGCCCTGTCCACAGAGCAGCAAGGTCATCCTTCCCCAATTTAAAGGGTCACCTTCCTTTTGGTCAGGCTTTCCAATATGAAACCCACGTGTTCCTGTGGCTACTCAGCCCAATCCCCTGGGATGCAAGAATAAATTGTTAGAACTCCCTTGTTGATGTCCCAGCTCTTCTTTTTTAACCTCAATTTTTACTTGTGTTTTGTAATGTCAGTAGTATAATAGTATATAATCGACAAAAATAAATGCATATACGTATATATGGGGAGGGCGCTCCATGCCTAAAATTTTTCTTTACTGATAAAGGTATTTAATCATAAAAGGTAGGACACCACTGTTTTAGGACCTTCAGGGAGAAACGATTCATGGCTCACCCCTTCTGAATTGGGGCTTACTCTAGCCAGCTTCTCTGCTGGTTCCTGCCTCCTAACTGAAGCCCTCAGGTTCCTTTCCACACTGGTTCCTAGGCTGGGCCTCTTCTTTATCCACAAATAACTGAAGGCACAAGACCAGTCTGTAAGACAGACCTACTGAGAATTCCAGGGCAATAGAAAGAGATTATAACCCATAATAGTAAGCAACTTCAAATATTCAACATTACTATTCCAGAAAGTTCCTTGTTTACTCCCATCCCCGGGAACTTTTCTGAGCCCACCTTCTCCTCAAGCCCTGGCTGCCTACCAAGTTGCTAGGTCTCTCCTCTCTTCATCATCCTAGCACCTTCTCCTTCGCAGGCTTCCAAAGATTTCTAGATTCCTGCTACTTGATTATGCATAATGAAAAGCACTGCGCTGTCTTTGCTCACGTCTTCTTCCAGACTCTGTTCGAAGGCTTTGCCTTTGACAACCAAAATCTGAAGTAAGGTGCTTCTATAAACCAAAACTCAGTTCCTTCCTTAAGCAGATTCTGCAGGCTTCCCAAATGATGATTCTCAAAGTGTGGGGTCAAGAACCTCAAGCATCTGAATCATACAAGCACGTATTTAAAACAGATTCCCAGGTCCCAGGCCAGCACTTGTGAGTCCAATCACTGGTGGGGGGTGCCTGGGAATCTGCTCCCCCCAGTGATTCTGGTGCACACTGATGTTTGAGAACCACTGGCGTTACAAGGAGGTGACTCAACCTTTTCTTACCATTACAGCTGATTTGCTACTGAATGTGTTGGGGCAAATTTATCTTTTGCCCCGTTATCCAACCCACATTTTTGTTCAGACTTCTCCAAACCACACCTTTGACAAGGGTTTAAATGTGACCCTTCGGGAGGATGAGCCCCAAAGATACACAGTTTAGTGAACTGATGGTACCTCTGTAAAAATTAGAAAAAGGCATCTCTAACTCTGGGGATACAGCCCCACTCCATGGCGAGACACTTGCCAAGTGGTCGTGGGCTGGGGTTCACCTGGGAACTCTTGTCAGTAACAACTTACACATCCCTGCCTTTGGTATAAACCTACTCAAAATAGTAATCATCTTAGCCCCCTCTCTCAGATTTGCGCTCCCCAGAGGTGGGGTAAGAGCCAGTGCCTAAACTTCCTGGAACCAGCGTGGCAAACAGCTGAAACATCTACATTCAACCTCTGAGACAGGTTCATCTCAAAGAAGAAGAAAGAAGAAAGTATTCTGACACTTGTTAAAACACTAAGGAAGACTTTATTTAGGACCATTGCAAGAGGCGTCAAAACCATCCCAATAGGGGAGAAAGATGGGGCTCAACTCCTAATACAAGGATGGGTTGGAATTGATAACCAAGGGGCGGGGTGAGGGGCCAGTGGGTGGAAAGTTATCAAGAAGAGATATTGTGGGGAGGAGGATTCTTGCTGAAGGCTGGCCAGAGTGATCAGATATCAAGGGTGGAGGATGAGGAATTTGATCAGATATTGAGGATGACCAGATATCAAGAGTGGAGGGATTCTCTCTAAACCAACTTAGCAGGATTCTTGCTACAACTTGGCTTTGCAGACCTGGCAAGGACAGGACCAATGTGGAGGCGTCGTCAAGAAGGGGGTTCAGAGGAGCCTGGCTAAAGTTTGGTTAGGGAGAGACTCTTTGTCATTAACCAATGAGAGCAGAGTTTGTCTTCTTGATTACTCAATGGTGGCAGTCTGGTCTGAATCAGCCAAGCCTTCAGGGGCTACTAAGGTATGCTGGGTGGGTTGTTCCTTCACCAAAAGTCTTCCCAAATTCCAAGTCTGGCTCTAATGTTTTGGTTGTCATGATTCTTATTATTCTGTTAGCTGTCATCTTTGCTCTTGTCAGCACACTTGTCTTTCCAATTTGCCGTCTCCAGTTTGCCACGAACTAGGAACCAGACTGCTTGACTTGTGTGAAATATGCCTAATTAGAATGGTATTAACTAGAATGCTAGAATGTTGGGTGATTAGTCTTGGGAGGCCCCTGGTTGAATTCCCCTTTAAAAGCCTGGCACTACTGATCCTCACCATTTATAATTTTCTTCCACCTTCTGGGGAAAAAAATAGTCAAATTAAACTAATACTGGTAGGTGTTGTATTCAAGAAATGAAAGCTGGAGTACTTCCTGCAGAAATGTAAATTTCACAGCATTGCAACAAATGAAACCCATGAAGGCTTGAAAAGCTCTTGAGAGAAATCTGTTCCAAAAAACAGAAAGGGGTGGGCCTCTTAAGCCTGTCCCAATCAGGTAATGGGAATGTGACTGGACCCTGCAGCTGTCAATCAAATTTTCCCCAATCTAGAGGTCCTGAAAGGTCCTGCACTTTGTCCTCCTTCTGAGCAGACCCCAAGGGCAGGCTCCTTACAAGTTGGGAGCTTGATCAGGTCTGCTCAGACAATGTGGAAAGTAAATCATCTCGCCAAGAGAACAGAAATCTGCACGATTATATCTAAAAGTTGTATTATGTTTTTTAGATAGAAAATAAGGAGAAAGCAAAATGACTCTTGGAGGATCCTAGGTTTCTAGATGTCCTGACACATTTACCTCATCACCAAGAGTTAGGCTTGGCCAAAGGAGAAAATCCACTCCTGAGTTTGGCCAATAAATACGATATCATGTAAAACATTTTAAAGTTAAAGTAACACTTCTTTTTCAACTACTAAGGTCTAAAATGAGACTAAAGAAATTGTATGCTGGCCAAAGGAGCTTTCCTGTGAACGCAGCTGGTAAACTTCAGGTCATGGATTTTATGACATTGAGGCTTACTGACTTGTAAACTTTCTGGCTTTCTTCTATGCTCCTGGGTAAATTCCAAATGGCTGAGCTCACCGGGTAATAAGTTGCTTGCTCTAAAAAATAAATAAATAAATAAATAAATAAATAAATAAATAAATAAATAAA
>NC_058403.1:12729367-12743586 GCF_002201575.2 Neomonachus schauinslandi
AAATAAATAAATAAATAAATAAATAAATAAATAAATAAATAAATAAATAAATAAATAAAATAATTTGCACTTGGAGAGTGTTGCTTTGTTCTAACACATTCTTTTTGCCCCGATAAAAGAGAAACACGGGATTTCACATATAGAAGAGGAGTTTCCCTCAGCCAAGCCAAGGGCTTCTCTTTCTTGCCACTAAGGATACCACAGGCAGGCTTTGCTTGCGCTGGTTGAGAGGGTCGTGTCCTGTCACCACTGTCCTAGCCTCGATGGCTACAGATGGTGTCTAAGGCTCGCTTCCTGAATATGGAAATGTGGTGGCCTCATTGTAACCCAGTCGTCAGTAATTTTAGGCTATAAATCTAGAGTGTGTGTGTGTGTGTGTGTAATTGAAATTAAAAGTCCATAGAATAATACTTACCCCTTGTATTAATTTGCTAGAACTGCCATAACAAAGTTCCACAGACTGGGTGGTGTCAACAACAGAAATCTATTTTCTCGCAGTTCTCGAAGCTAGAAGTTCAGGTCAAGGTGTAGGCAAGTCTGGTTTCTTCCGAAGCCTCGCTCCTTGGTGTGTAGAGTACTGCCTTCTCCCTGTGTCCTCACATGGTCTTCCCTCTGTGTGTGTCTGTGTCCTAATCCCTCCTTATAGGGACAGCCATCATATTGGATTAGGGCCCACTCCAATGACGACATACGACCTTAACTACGTCTTTCAAGACCCTGTCTCCAAATACAGTCACATCCTGAGGTACTGATGGTGAGAACTTCAACATATGAATTGGGGGGGGGGGTGTCACAATTCAGCCCTCTGCATGAATCCAATGCAGTCTAGTGTTTTCTCTTCTGTTCTTTTAAAAATTCATATCGAGATGCTCTAAAATTTGATTTCATGGTCTGAGAATGGGACACCACCCATGGTTTGAACAACAGTGTTCAGTTCCTTGTCTTTACCCTTCTATCTGGTGATTGGCCAAGATAACCTCGATAAGGTGCCAGAAAGCAACAGTCCTCAGATCCTGATGAGATCCCCTGCCTGTGTTCAGGGAGATCTGGGGAAATACAAAGAGCAAAACTCCGGGCAGGACACACCCAGATAGAAATCCCAGCTTTCTCACTCACTCGCTGTGTGTTCCTGATCTGCGAGAAGGCCCGGATCAGAGGGGCCAGTCAAGCATTCTGGCTTCCTTCCTTCCTGACTTTGTAAGGCCAAGATGCTAAACCCGTGGGTCCCGATCCCAAAATTAAATGTTGGTCGTGTTATGTCCTTTGGTCTCCCCAGAAACGATCACACAGTCTATCCGCGGAACTGAGCAGGCCCTTCTCAAGGGAAATTTTGTGCCTCACTTACACAAATTCTCCCATAAATCAGACACTGTTCTCTGAGCGTCTGCTTCACAGCCAGCCCTCTTCCCTCTGCCTTAGAGAACTGTGTTTCATGTTATATAAAGGAGTTCCTATAATTAGTGTTTCTAATTTGAATTATTTTTTAAAAGAGATTGTTAACATCCTTACCTTTTTTCAATTTAACTCCTAGTGAATTAATTCTAAGTGAATTTCTCTTATGCATAATTAGATTTTTTTCTTTTGGAAAAAAGAAGTCTTTAAGTATAAAAAAAGGCAAGCTGGTTATTAAATACGAATTTAAATTCTCTCCACCTACATCTCAATGTTCAGCGAAGTTTCTTGGGCCAAAGGCATCAAATAATCCTGCTTTCCAACGCAGGAAGAAAGCAGCTGCCTACAAAGCTGAAGATGCTAGTACATTCCCTGGGAGGAATTAAGCACCTAGAAGGGGCAAGAGTTGACCTGGGGGTGGGAGGCGTGCAGGTGAAGAAAGAAAGGAAAATTCAGAGGCAAATGCCCAGGAAAACTCACGCACCCAAGAACGCCTAAAAGGATGCCCTCATTTGGCTATAAAAGGAGCATTTTTTCCCTTGGTGGGTCCTGAGCAGTAGGAACGCAGGCACTCCTATCAAAACTGACACGCTCTGCAGGGAGTCTGGGGGGGGGTCTGCTTCGCCCTCTCCCTCTGCTGCCGTTCTGCCTACTTGTGCTCTCTCTCTCTCTCTCTGTGTCACATAAATAAATAAAATCTTTAAAAACAACCGACTTGGGCCATTTTCCACTTTCTGGCTAGGCAAGCGAGGTGAAAGGTGCATTTGAGGAAGAGATCACACCAGCACCATTGGTAAGAGCAACAAGGTCATCACCTATGGTGACTGAGATGAAAAGCAGTTCTCCACTTTTTTTCTTTTTTTTTTTTTTTGAAGTGTAGCGGACACACAGTGTTGCATTCATTCGGTTAGTACAACATAGGGATTCACTGCGGTGCTCACCGCAAGCCCTGCCAGTATCATCCAGGCAGCTTCTTGATTGCACGTACCTCTCCTTCTCCATCTTTCTCACCTGCTTCTTTCCGCCTCCGTAGTCTCGCTCTGTTCTCTCATCCCACCACCCTGGTTCCAAAGTTTTCTTTTTACTTCTCTCTTCTCTTTTTCTTCTCCCCGTGCAGCGGCCTGGCCAGGCATTCCCTAACATCACGCCCAAGCCCCCACCCCCTTCCATACACCTCCACCCCACAGTGTGGAATTTAGGGCATAAAAGGCTGTTGACTTCGATTCTAGATTTGGTGGTATGCACACCACTGTGCTTTGCTACACTTTGGTCCTTGCCATCTGAGAGCTTAGAATCCGTAATAGACAACAGGTGCTGGTCAGCTTTTGCTGGATAACAAACAATCCCCAAATCTCAGAGGCTTCCAGCATCGAACCTTTGTTTTTTTGCTCGTTATATGAAGGCTGCTGGTCAGCCGGGGCTTTGCTCTGGGTAACTGGATGACTTCAGGTCTGCCCCCCACGGAACCCTCCACTCTGGAACCCAGAATGGAGGAAGAGCCCCAATGCCTCATGCTGTTCTCTGGCAGAGAGCAGGAATTCGGGTGACCACGGCAAACCACGGAACAGCATTTGAAGCTTCTACTCTGATGCGACCTCCATTATGTTCGCTCACATTCCATTGGCCAAAGCAAATCGCCTGGCTGAGTCTGTCGATATACTCCACCTACAGGGAGGGAATAAATAGTTGTAACCAAAAATAAACCTACAACAAACAAATGTGTGGGCACAGGCAGGCGACCGGCAACACACAGGAGCCGACATCTTATAGCTGATGATTAATGCATCGATCTTTCCACCAATCTGGGTAACTCTTTGTCTTTAAAAAAGATGTTATTTTCAGGGATGCCTGTGTGACTCAGTCAGTTAAGCGTCTGCCTTTGGCTCAGGTCATGATCTCAGGGTCCTGGGATTGAGTCCCTCGTCGGGCTCCCTGTTCAGTGGGGAGCCTGCTTCTCCCTCTGCCTTCTGCTGTCCCTGCTTGTACTCTCTCTCTGACAAATAAATAAAATCTTTAAAAAAAAAAAAAGATGTTATTTTCTGGGTAAAAAAAGTTAATTTTGGTTATTATAAAAAGTTTGGAAAATAAGGAGGTAAAATAAAAATAAAAGAGAAAAAAAGCATCCATAATATCATTACCCAGAGACAATTTTGGTACACCTCCTTCAGGAATTTTATCTACAAGTGGGTGTGAGGGGGAGAGGGTAGTTAAATTGTGATTATATTTCAAGGTTTTGTATCCTGCTTTTCTTCATTAACATATCGCATGCCTTTCCCCATGTCAGTAAAATTCCATCACAAAACTCACATTATATAAATGTGTAATACTTATTTTTACAATGTAGAAGAACAATTTACATCTTCCTATTATTGGACATTGAAACTGCCTCTGAATTTGTATGCTACTGTAAATATTTCTGCAATGAACATCCTTATAAATACATTTTTATGGTTGATTATTTCTTAAAGATTATTTCCTAAATATCTGTGATTATTTCCCAAAGAGAGGATTTATTGAGTTATAATTGTGGTATAGAAGGCTACGTATAAAGTGTGCAATTTGATTAGTGTTGACATGTGTATACATGAATGAGATCATCACCACGAGCAATAATGGATAACGAACATATCCATCACCTCCAAGAGTTTCTTTCTGCGTCTTTGTAATCCATCCCTCTCATTTCTCCCCACTCTACTCAACCTATTAAAAAGTTTCCTGCCACTGCAGATAAATTTGTTTTTCTAAAATTTTATAAAAATTAGAATCATACAGTATGTACTTTTTTGTCTGGTTTCTATCACTCATATAATTATTTAGCAATTCACGCATGTTGCCATTGTGATAAATACGTAGTAGTATCTCAGCATGGTTTTAATTTGGATTTCCCTGATGACTAATGATATTGAGCATTTTTTAATGTGTTTATTTGCCATCCATATATCTTTTGGGGTGAAGTATCTGTTCAAATTTTTTGCCCATTTAAAAATTAGATCTTTTTTTTTACTATTGAATTTTGACATTCTGTGTATATTTTATATACAAGATCTTTATTTGAGATATGATTTGAAAACATTGTATCCCTTGTCTTTTTATTCTCTAACAAGGGCTTATAAAGAGCAAAATTTCATAATTTTTTTAAATGTAATGTGGCAGGAACAGTTAACATGAGATCTACCCTCTTAACAAATTTTTTTTCTAATTTTGTTTATTTATTTGACAGAGAGAGGCACAGCGAGAGAGGGAACACAAGCCGGGGGAGTGGGAGAGGGAGAAGCAGGCTTCCTGCGGAGCTGGGAGCCCGATGCGGGGCTCGATCCCAGGACCCTGGGATCATGACCTGAGCCAAAGGCAGACGCCCAACAACTGAGCCACCCAGGCGCCACTGCATCTTAACAAATTTTTAAGTGTGTAATATATTGTTGTTGACCATAAGCACAATGTCATACAGCAGATCTCTAGAACTTATTCATCTTGCTTGACTGAAACTTTCTGCCCATTGATTAGTAACTCCCCATTTTTCCTTCTCCCCAGCCCCTGGTAACCACCATTCTACTCTTTGATTTTATGAGTTTGACTATTTTAGATACCTCATGTAAGTGGAATCATGAGTTATTTACCTTTCTGTGACTGACTTCTTTCACTTTTTTTTTATTGTTATGTTAATCCCCCTACATTACATCATTAGTTTTAGATGTAGTGTTCCATGATTCATTGTTTGTGCATAACACCCAGTGCTCCATGCAGAACGTGCCCTCTTTAATACCCATCACCAGGCTAACCCATCCTCCCACCCCCCTCCCCTCTTGGCTTCTTTCACTTAATATAATGTCCTCGATCACCCATGTTGTCCAATCTTGCAGAATGTCCTTTTTTAAAGACTGAATAGTATTCCATTGTATGTATATACCACATTTTCTATATCCATTCATCTGCTGGACTTTTTGGTTGTTTCCACATCTTGACTATCGTGAATAGTGCTGCAGTGAACATAGGCATGCTAATATCTCTTGGAGATCCTGATTTCAATTCTTTTGGAAAAAACCCAGAAGTGGGATTATTAGATCACAATACTTCTACTTTTAATTTTTTTAGAAACCTCCAGGCTATTTTCCATAGCGGTTGCCTATTTTGCATTCCCCTGCCAGTGTGCAAGGATTCTAATTTGTCATCTTTTGGTTTTGGATAATATATCCAAACCAAATATATATATAATGGTCATCCTAGTATACACGAACAGATGTGAGGTGATATCTCCTGTGGTTTTGATTTGTTTTCCCTGATGATTAATGACATTGAGTATTTTTTCATATACCTGTTGGGCATTTGTGTGTCTTCTTTGGAAAAGCATCTATTTAAGTTCTCAGCCCATTTTTCAATTGAGTTATTAGTTGTTTTACTACTGAGTTTTAGCAGTTCCTTATACATAGAGATTAACCACTATCATGGTTTCCCACTCCATAGGTTGCCTTTTCATCCTGTTGATTGTTCCTTTTGCTGCACAGAAACTTTTTGGTTTGATGTAGTCTCACTTGTTTTTATTGCCAATGCTTTTGATGCAATATTCGTGAAATCATTGCCAATACCTGCGTCATGAAGATTCTCCCCTGTTTTCATCCGGGAGTATTATAATTTTGGATCTCATTGTTAATTCTTTAATCCATTTTGAGTTGATTTTTTTAAAAAGATTTTATTTATTTATTTGAGACAGAGAGAATGAGAGACAGAGAGCATGAGGGTCAGAGGGAGAAGCAGACTCCCCGCCGAGCAGGGAGCCCGATGCGGGACTCGATCCCAGGACTCCAGGATCATGACCTGAGCCGAAGGCAGTCACTTAACCAACTGAGCCACCCAGGCGCCCATTTTGAGTTGAGTTTTGTGTGTGGTGTAAGAGTTCAGCTTCTTGCATTTGCATGTGGATATCCAGTTTTCCCAACACCATTTGTTGAAGAGACTAAAAATTTCGATGAAGTGTATCTTAACAATTTTCTCCCTTATGGATCATGCTTTTTGTGTTGTATCTAACAAATTTTCACCTAACTCAGGGTCACAAAAATTTTCTTTTATGTTTTATTCTAAAAGTTGCATTACATTTAGATCTATGACCCATTTTGAGTTGTTTTTGTACCTAAAAGGAGGTACTGATTGAAGTTAATTTTTTTGCATATGGATGTATAATTATCCCAGCACCACCTGTTGGAAAGACTATGCTTTCTCCTCCACCGAATTGCCTTTGTAACTTTGTCCAAAATCAGCTGTCTATATAGAGAGCGAGCATATATAAATGCTCTATTTATGAACTCTCCAGTCTATTCTGTTTCTATATTTGTCTAGCTTTTAGCTAATAACATACTGCATCTTGGTTACTGTAACTTTATAATTAGTTTGAATTGAGGTGGTGTAAGTCTTCCAACTGTGCATATTTTTTGAAGCTGTTATTTTGGGTTCTTTGCATTTCCATATGGATTTTTAGAAATAGTTTAATCAATTTCTACTCTCAAAATAGCCTGGTGGGATTTTGATTGTATTACACTGAATCTGTAGATTACTTTGGAGATCATTAACATTCTAACAATGGTGAGTCTTCCAATTCATCCATCTGGTATATTTCCCATCTACTTAGGTCTTCTTTCATTTATTTCATAGTTTTCAGTGACAGGTTTTTCATGTCTTTAGACTTCCAAGTATTTCATATTTGTTATGGTCTTGTCATTAGTATATTTCAAAGTTTTCAATTTCTGATTTTTTTTATCACTAATATATAGAAATTCTATTGAGTTTATATATTTTTTAAGTCAACTTTGATTTTTAAAATAGTTTCAGGTTTACAGAAAATTTGTGAAGCTAGTACAGAGAATTCCTAAGTATCTCCACCCACTTTCCCCTATTATTAACATCTCACATTAGTATGGTAAATTGTCATGATTTATGAACCAATGTTGATACGTTATTATTAACTAAAGTCCATACTTTATTCGGATTTTCTTTGTTTTTACCTCATATCCTTTTCCTGTTCCAGGATCCCATCCAGGATCCCACGTTATGTTTAGTCACCATTTTTCCTTGGACTCCTCTTGCTGTGACAGTTTCTCAGATTTTCCTTGTTTTTGATGATTTTGATAGTTTTGGGGAGTACTAATGAAGAGTTTTTTTTAGAACATACCTCAATTTGTGTTTGTTTGATGTTTGTCTCATGATTAGTAAGGGATTATGGGGTTTGGGGAAGGAAGGCCAGAGAGATAAAGTGCCATTCTCACCACATTATATCAGGAGTACATTCTATCACTATGACTTATCACTGTTGATGTTGACCTTGATCCCTGGCTAGGGTCATGTTTGTCAGGATTCTCCACCGTGAATGGTCCTTTTCTCCCCACTTTCCATAGTACACTCTTTAGAAGGAAGTCACTATGTGCGTTCCACACTTAGGGAGTGGGCAGTTAGGCTCCACCTCCTTGAGGATGTAGTATCTACATGAATTACTTGTAATTTTTCTGCACAGGAGATTCTTCTATTCTTACTCATTGATTTGCTCACTTTTTTGTATTACTATGGATTCATGGGTATTTATTTTATACTCTGGGTTATAATCCAGTACATTTCAATTATTTTGTTGCTCTGATTGTCCCAGTTTTGGCCACTGGAAGGTCTTTCAGCTGTGTCCCTTTGACACATCCCTATGGGGGCAGCAATTAGGCTCTTCCTTATTCTCTGGCACCACAAGATGCTCCAGATTCATCTTACCTCAGTCTTTCTTCTGATCAGTCTGTCTAATAATAATAATAAGTTATGTTCAGAAGGGGAATATTTCCAGATTCAGTTAACATGGAGGCTATATAAAAACAAGAACCCAGACCTATTTTTGTTTTTCTTTTTCCCATTCTTAGTATGCTGGCTTATCCTTTGGGTGGGCTCCTCCAATGGTCCCAAAAAGGCTGCCATATTTCCAGGCATCACCTCTTCACACATCCACACCAGAAGCTGGAAAACAAAAAGCAAAAAAACAAAACAAAACAAAAAAAACATGCCCACCTCTTCTAAAAGCAAAGGAAAATTCCCCATAAGATCCCTACTGGCTTTCCCCTCTCATCTCAATGGCCAGAACTGTGCCACAAGCCCATTCATAAACCAATCCCTGGGAAGGGAAAACAAGATTCCCCACCCTGGGTCTGAAGCCATTGCAAGGCTATCCTTATCTGAATAGAACTGCCACACTTTGGAGGGTAATTAAAAATGGGATTCTGCTCACTTGGAATAAAGGAAGTTGGGGTGACAGCTGTATGCAAGGTAGCTAACGGTGCTGCCATGGAAGGCTATTTGAATTAGAGATCTCAGATATATGTCTTCAGTGGTAGAAAAGACATCAATACACTGATGGGATTTAGGCAGAAAGCTTGTGTTGGGTGGGGGTAGGGGGTCATGGAGGCTTTGCTGAGGATAACTTGTGAGTGCATTGAAATGCCAGTGATACAAAAGACTCCCTTGTATCTTTTCTTTCTTTTTCTTCCATTTTATTTTTACAACTGCCCTTCTCTCCCCTCCAAATTCTTTTATGACATTTTTTTGCTTGAGGTCTTTTTTCTTCCCAAAGGACCATGTAAGTTTCTAAATTATCCACTTCCCTTCTGGGCACCAAACAAAATAATTAGCAAAGCATCTGTAAAAGTTTTCATGAGTACAATGAAAGAGTTTAGTTCTCTGCCCTGTGCCCTGGAAATTTTTTGATAGCTTGACAAAGGTACAATGAGAATCAACAAGGGGGAAATTTCTTCATTCCAAACCAGTAGTCTTGGCGCATGTGAGCTTGATGTGGGCTAAAGGGAAGGGGGGGGGGTGTTAGGTGAGTACACGTGGGAAAAAATGAAAACAGAAAAGAAAAAGTGAGTCTGTCGTCAAGATTTACAACATATAAAATAATTAGAAAACAAAACCACATTCCCACTGGTGCCCTAACATCACCCCACACTCCAAGTAAGTTCTCTCCTTCTTGCCTTCTCCTCACTGTGCTTATTATATCAGTCAGCACATGGTCAACTAGAGGTAATGGAAAAATGCTAACTCCTAGGGTTTTTTTTTTTCACTTATTAAGAAGTCTGGAGGGAAGCCCTTGCTGCCATTAGGTTAGCTGCTCAAGCATATTAAGAACTCAGCTCTTTCCATCCTGCCACCCTCTGTTTGTTGGCTTTGTGTCTTTGTGTCTGTTGCTTCATGGTCACAAAATGGCTACCACAGCTCCAGGAATCATGGCTGGGCATTCAAAGTCAGGATGCAGTAAGGCAGCCAGATAGAGGGCTGATGTTCTTACTTTCCATCAGGGTAATCAAAACTATTTTTTACAAGACCTCAACAGACCTCTCTTTTGTTTCACTGACCAAGACTTGGTCACATGGCCCCCAACTAGCTGCAAAGGGGGCAACAAAAGTGAATACCTGGCAAACAGTATTATCTTAGCCATGATTGGCTTAAAACCAATCACAAGTCTTCCCTAGAAACTAAATACAATGTGGTTGTCCCACACTTCACTTTCTCTACCCCCAAAATCAGAGTTTTGTTACCAAGAAAGAAAGCAGAGAAATGGCACCAGGTCTGCCAAACTCATTCTCACATGTGTCTTTTAGCCTATTCACCTCACCTATAGTGGCCTCACCAACCCCCTCCTCTTGCTGAAGATCAATTCATCTTTCAAGACCCCAGGTAACCTTACCTTTAGGACTCACCCAGGACCTGCAGTCCCATCTCTGGTCCAGGGGGAAAGCCCAGGCCCTGGAGTCTGCTTCCCTGGATGTGAATTCTGGCCAAGCTTCTTTCTAGTTACAGTCTTTTAGGAATTGATTTGACCTTCTAAGAGTGAGGACCCTTCAATTTCCTCACCTGTCCAAAGAACATGAGTACAATGGCTAGCACAAACTCTCTTCAATTTTTAAAAAATTGTTGGATGGATGGATAAATGAATGGATGGATGGATGGATGGATGGATGGATCACACCTAACCCCACAGAGCCCCTAAAAAGATTAAATTAGACAGTGTATATGAAAAGACTGAAGGATTCCTGACACATAGTAAATGCTCATTAGACACAAGTAGAAACTGATCATATCACTTCCCTACTTCAAAACCTTCAATAGCTTCAGTTACCCTTAGGATAAATGATCAAGTCCAAATTGCTTGCACAATCTGGCTTTTGGCTTCCTCTGGGGACCCTCCCTGTCAGCTGACAGACACTCACACTGTCATCGGCACCTGCACACCTGCTCCTCCCACCTGGAACAGGATGAGCCTGTTCTTCCTTCAGGTCCTAGCCTTAGGAGACTTTCCCTCTGGGGATCTTCATTTCTGCTCCTCTCACAAGCTATGCCAGATAAGGTTCCCAGGGCAGCAGGAAGTTGGGACATCCAAGGAGAATTTATTCAGGGAGAGTTTTCAGAGCTGGGAAGCAAAAAAGCATCCTCTCAAATCTGTACTACCAAGGCCCCAGGCTAAACCAACAGGATTCATCTCATTCTGTATCTTGGGAAGTAGGAGGCAGGGACTGCAAATCAGACTGAGATACGGAGAGGGTTGGAACTACAAAGGACAGGCAAGTTCCTCAAGGAACCAGGCCCAAATAGAACTTGGAAAGAACCCATAATTACCAGGGAAACTACAATTTGCCAAGTTATAGTTGCAATCTCCTGGGATCCCTCATTTTATGATAAAGTAGTTTCTTATACTCTGTGCATGTCCAAAGCTAAACTGTTCATCTTCTTTTTCCTCCTCACTCACTCCCTACCTCTGCCCATGATGCTGCCATTCATCGTCCCACGCATCTTTCATCCCTGACTCTCACATCACCGGTTTCTGCATGGTGGTCCTCACACTATTCCCATGGCCCCGCCCCTCCCCTGGCTCACTGCACAAGCTCAGACTCTGTCCTCACTCCCCTGGGACTTCTCCCCACCCCAGGCCACTCCCTGCTCACAGAGCCTGGCTGCCTTCCTAAACTACCACTCCCATCCCCTCGGCTGCCTCCTCAAGTACCTTCACTGGCTCCCCATGGTCTCCTTCATTAAGTGCAATGTCTCACCTGTTGCTCTGGACCCTGTACCATGAATGCCAGGTAACTTTTGGTCCTGTCTCTCATTTGGCTTCTTCCTCCTCCCCTTTTTTCTTTCTTTATTTTAAAACCTGTCGTACATTCAAAAGATTGTTCCTAAGAGACGTACGATTATTGTTATAAAGATCGTGCCTGTGAAAACACCAGTTGCAGTAAGACTCAGTTATGCCGAGTTTGTTAGATGGGCACTGACTTCTGTGCTCCCCTATTTACCTGTTTCCCTCCTGCCTCCAAGAACGAATACTCCCCTGACATTTGCAGGATCATTCCCTTGATTTCTTTCCTTATTACTGAAGTACAACTGATATACAATATCCTATAATATCCCCACAATAAGTCTAGTTACCATCTGTTACCACACAACTTTATTACAATATTATTGACTGTATTCCCCTGATTTCTTTATAGTTTTGCCACCGATTCTTAAATGACATGCTGTCTAGTGTTGCCAGATTCTGAATTCTCTACAGATTGTATCATCTATATTTATTGCGCTGTGACTAGATTCTTTTTTTAACAGCTTTTTTGAGACAGAATTCACATACCATACAATTCACCCATTTCAAGCGTCTAATTCAATGGTTTCGGTATATTTAGTGTATTTAAGGTAACCATCATCTCAATCAAATTTTTGAAAATTTTATCCCCCCAGCAAGAACCCCTGTGCTCATTAGCACCCCCTAACACCCTAGGCAATCACCGATCTACTTTCTGTCCCTACAGATTTATCTACTGTATTCTATTTCATATAATGGACTCACATTCATTTGACCATTTGCACACTCGGAGCTGTCACAAAATTGGTACACTCCTCTCCCATGATGTGCCCCAGCACTGGTCACTTCCTCTGGAGACAACATAGGAGTGATGAGGTTTAAGAGGGAACAAAGGATCGCTCTCATTGCATCTAGGTCCCTCCAGTGATTTTTTTCTAAATAACTCTGTTCCCGAAAATCAGATCAGGTCACCAACCACTTCTTTGGGACATGAGGAAATATTACTGGTCCCTTGGTTTGGACCTGATGAAGGTGTATGCTCCAACTCTTGGGCACATGAGAAGCAGAATGTTTCAGCAGGGTAAAGAGTTCTGGGCTAAGAAATTATGACAAAGGGGCGCCTGGGTGGCTCAGTTGGTTAAGCATCTGCCTTCAGTTCAGGTCATGATTTCAAGGTCCTGGGATCGAGCCCCACGTCGGGCTTCCTGCTCAGTGGGGAGTCTTCTCTCTCTCTCTCTCCCTCTGCCCCTTCTTCCTGCTTGTGCTCTCTCTGTCTCTCTCTCTCAAATAAATAAAGAAAATCTTAAAAAAAAAAAAAGAAATTATGACAAAAAGTGTCAGACTTCTACCTTGGCAGCATTGAGGTTGGGGGTCTCTGTTACATCCGGAACTTACCGGCTTCCATCCACACCCATTTGTGTGACAAATATTTATTGACACGAGGTAGGAAGGCTGAGTTAAGGGCTCCAAACTTCCCCCTTCTAGTAAATTCCCCACCATACTTTTAGCCATCAGCCTCCTCTCAAATGCCTCCCCCATCTACCACTTCCTCCCTGTCCCCACCCCGACCCTCCATCTGGTCTCCAGCATCACTCAAGTGGATTTGTGCAAAAGAGTTTAAACTGGTTCACCACTTACCAGTCTTTGCTAACCAGGCTACCTTCAGCATGGATGCCTGTTATGGGCTGAATTGTGCCCCCCCGCCCGATTTCATATATTGAAACCCTAATCTCCAGTACCTCAGAATGGAACCATATTTGGAGATAGGGCTTTTAAAAAGGTCACAAGTTAAAATGAGGTCATTAGGGTGGGCCCTAATCCAATAGGACTGGTGTCCTCACAAGAAGAGGAAATTTGGACACAGACATGCACACACAATAGAGGGAAGACCATGTAAAGAAACCGGGAGAAGACAGCCATCCACAAACTAAGAAAGGAGGCCTCAGAAGAGACTGAACATGCCAACACCTTGATCTCGGACTTCCAGACTCCAGGACTATAAGAAAATAATTGTCTGTTGTTTCAGCCACCCAGCCTGCAGTACTTTGTAATGGCAACCCTAGCAGGCTAATGCAATGCCCATTAGCGTCCTACACAGAGATCTGCACATTTTCCTGTTTAAAACTCTGCTCTAGCTATCAGACTCCCCATTTCCTTTGGGATCAGGTTCAAAGTCCTTAGCACGGCATATCTGAATCTTCTTCCAAGCCCAACCCGCCTCTCTGGTGTCATCTCCTGCTGACCTGTCCTAGCCCACGCCTTCATTCCTACCCCCATCATGCAACATCTCAGCACAAATGTCAGAACACACTGTGCCTCGACCACCTCCCTGACTTGGCACATACCGTCAGCTGTCTGGGAATCACTCTCTCTGCGCCTCCCTAGTCCTCAAGTGAAGCTTGTGATGTATGCAATTGTTGAATTACTATGTTGTGCACCTGAACATTATATGTTAACTCTACTTCAATAATAAAATTTTTTTAACAATAACTTGAGGCAAAGAAATAATAACGTGATAAACTGTGTAATAGTTTACCTAGTTGCTTATTATTTATTATCTTATTCCTCTGGAATGTAATCACCAAAAGTCAAGTATTTTTATCTGACACATTGAGCACCATAACCTTGGGCAGTAGAATAGGACTTTGTACTTAGTAGACACTCAATAAACTTTTTTTGATTGGATGAATGAGGAAAGAAAGAAAGAAAGAAAGAAAGAAAGAAAGAAAGAAAGAAAGAA
>NC_058403.1:12743596-12759401 GCF_002201575.2 Neomonachus schauinslandi
AGAAAGAAAGAAAGAAAGAAAGAAAGAAAGAAAGAAAGAAAGAAAGAGGAAGGAAGAGAGAGGAAGGAAGAGAGGAGGGAAGAAAGGAAAGAAAAGGAAAAGAGGAAATAGAAAAGAAAGAAGAAAAAAAGAGTCACTCGAATGTCACATAACCCTAACCCATACCCTCCCAGGCAGAGCCTGTCGCTCATCCTCTGTTCACTCCCAGCACCTTCTCTATTAGAACACTTAAGTCTTTGGGTGGTGATTGTTTGCATTGAGTTCCTTGAGGCAGAGACAATGTTTCATTCAATACAACTGTAGCACTTAGTAGGTGCTCAATAAATATTTGTTGAATGGCTGATGTTATGTACTTATTATTTGGCTTCCCCTCCAAATTCATCTGTGGAAGTGCTAACCCCCAATGTGATGGCATTAGCAGATGGGGCCTTGGGGAGGTAATGAGGGTCAGATGAGGTCATGAGGGTGGGGCTCTGGTCTTCCCTCATAAGAAGAGAGGACAGGGAGCTCTCTTCCTCCCTCCCTCCCTTTCTCCCTCCCCCCCTGCCCCTCCCCTCCCTTTCCATTTCCATCTCTCCCTCTCCCTCCTTCTCTCACCTCACCCTGCCATGTGAGGACACAGCAAGAAGGGAGCTACCTACAAACCAGAAGAGAGCTGTCACTAGCAACCAAATCAGCCGGCTCGCAGCCTCCAGAACTGTGAGAAAAGTAAATTGCTGTCGCGGAAGCCAGCTAGCCTACGGTGTCGGGTTGCAGCGGCCTGAGCAGATCTAAAGGGCTGGATGGCTTAATAAATGAAGGGGACACTTTCTACTGGTTTCACCAAGGACTCTTCCCCAGACCTGGCCACTGTTCCGTCGCGTGGTGTCTGCATGACACCCCGTCGTGGACAGGCCCCATCTGTCTTGTTCCCCTGACACCAATGAGCTGCCTCCGGGCCTCCGACCTTTTCCGGGGGCACATCATCTGCGCTCTCTCTTCTTCCCATCCACTTTCTCCATAATTGCCTTTGACTTGCTAGAAAGTATGAAATTTACTGTTTCCACCCTGGAAATTCCTTGTCCCTTTCTTTTCCCAGGAGCCTCTTTGAGTAAATCCACCTTTGCCTGTCATCTTCCTCGTTCTGGCTCCTCGCCAACATCACTCCGATCACAGTCAGATTATTCTGTCCTGGAGACGTGGTGCTTCTTTGATTGGAGGCTTAGCTCCAGCCCGAGCTGCGATCCTTCATGCAAACCCAGGACTCTTCAGATTCTTCTCTGGTTATGTCATTGCAATTTCCGCAGGCTTTCTCCTAAAACGTTCATTATGCAGTACCATCAAGCATACCTAACTCACCTAGATTAGTTCGAACATACATTAGGCTGAAATGGAAATATCACCCACCTGAGACTTCCGGCTCCCCATTTCGGGGTTAGCCGTTGCTCTCCTTCTACAGATGCAGAAAAAAACCTGTCATGTCAACACACAAAATGCTTGGCGAAGAACTGAAATTTTCTCACCATACTCCTGACATTTCAGTAAGCCTTGCCCAGCGCACCCTCCCACCCTCCGTGCGCAGGAGTCTGAGAGCTGCAGAAATCGCAGGGCAAGGAGCTGAGTGTTTGCTTACTTCCTCTCATGTCGAGGAGCCTAGAGAGGGGTGCAGAAGCGTGCCTGGCTCACTTTCGGTAAAAAAAAAAAACAAAAACAAAAACTGAACTTGGATTTGGAGGGTCCAGGGGAGGAGGAAAGCCTAGGAGGTACATAGCAGCTCCGTAAGGGCGCTGTTCCATAGCGTAGCCCGCAGTCACTGACAGCGAGGCAAATTTAAATCGATTAAAATTACGGAAAATTTTAAATGTGGTCCTTCTGTCACACGAATCACATGTGAACTGCTCAAGGGCCTCGTGTAGTGGCTAAGGCATGGGACAGCGCAGATACAGAATGTGTCCAGCTTTGCCGAAAGTCCCTTGGGGCAGCTCTGCCGTATACGGTAATATTTACAAGGAATACCAAAATGCGAAGTTCCTCCTGTTGAAATGAGTGTTGGGAAAACAGGGAGTGAACTTTGGTGACTGCCAGAAGCGTGATTTTTTTTTTTTTTAATCCATCACCCGTAGGTTCTCTGTCAACACGAGAGACCAAAGACTGAATGGCAGAGAGAAGGAAAGCACAGCCAGATGGTGATCAGCGCTAAGGCGTCTCACGGCACATCAAGAGAACCCACAGTTGTTTCCAGCCAAAGGAAGCCAGGGGCCAGAGGCCAGCTGGTTTGAAGTCCTGTCGGGAGGTGGCACGCACTCTCCTATCCGAAGAGGTGGCTTCTGTGCCATCGTACAGACGTGGGTCACGGGTCACGCAGGTGTTTGATGTGGCAATTTAAAAGACCCAATATGAAAGAGGAGAATGATGTCACCTTTAAACAGTTCCTAACCCCTCTTCACACTGCACTTCCTTTTCTTTTTATATATTTTTTAAAGATTTTATTTATTTATTTGAGAGAGAGAGAGAGAGTGCAGGAGCAGAGGGAGAGGGAGAAGCAGACTCCCCTCTGAGCAGGGAGCCCGATGCGGGGCTCGATCCCAGGACCCTGGGATCATGACCTGAGCTGAAGGCAGACGCGTCACCGACTGAGCCCCCCAGGCGCCCCACAGCGCTTCCTTTTCTTCAGGCCATGTTGGATGACTGGCCAGTTGTGCAGCATTGCTGGGGAAGAAACACTCAGGTGCTAAGGAACGGGCTGCACTAGCCTAACTGAGCCTGTCGGGAGAGAAAGCCCAAGGGTCTGCAGTCCCAAGGAGGCTCTGGTATTTGGATTCTGGGGCTCATGACGGTGAACGCACGCCCATGTTCTTGGCTTCTCTACTTCCCAGCCTGTCTCTGCAGGTTTTTAAACCATTGTTCTGTTTAGTAAGACTTCATTCCTTCCTCCACTGACCTGTAGTTAAGTGCCCAGTGTGTATTCTACCTCCACGTTTTCAAGACCTCTTAACAGCAGTCCTGCAGGAATAGCCTTTTCTTCTGGGCTTTACAAAACGTCTGAAGCAAATCAGCTTTGGCACTCCTCACTCCAGCCGCCCTGTGTGGTGGGCTGGCCGAAGCTCAGAATTATCCAAAGAAGATCTGGAAACGAGCAGGACCGCTCATGGCAGACCCAACCAGGGCTAACTTGCACACTGTCCGTGTGCTTTTCATGAAATCCTAGCCAACGGTGCTTACCACGAAGGCAGGAATCGTATCGACTGCTTAGCAACAATGGCCTGCCAAACTGCATCCAGTAGATCCACAGACTGGCAGGATGTCTGAGGCTGGTTACTGTTTGTGGGGAAACCCACCTGTCATTCCCTCTGCCCAGGAGAGGGACGATGATGGGACTCGAGCCAGGCTTGGAAATAGGCCTCCGGCCCCGCCTGGGCTCTCTCTGCTCCTGCTGACTTCCCCTGCCCACCTGCCCCCGCTGCGCTGTCACTCACCCTCTCACCAGAACGAGGAGCAGGGAAATGTCCCTGCACCCACATTTGGGAGAGGGCAGGCTTGTTCACCAGCTGATGCCAGAGCATAACCACCGATTCGCCGGGATCCCTCAAGAAGGCTGTGTGCATACTTGTGTGTGCACACACATACACAGACACGGCCATGCACACACAGCCGTCTCACACATGCAGTCACACTCATACACACAACATACACCCTTCCCCCACGCACACATACACGCCCGTACACAGAGACACCCACTCACACGTGCACATACATCCACACACGGACACCCACTCACCCCAAGCATGTACCACGTAGACACGGCATACACACTCACATACATACCACACGCACGTATACGTACACCCATGCTTTTGAGAGATCGGGCCTCATCGGAGCCCTTTGGCCTGGACCCCCAGGAAGCCGTAGCAACTGGCCTGAGCTCAGGGCGGAGAGAGGGCTGTGGTTCAGTGTTTTAGGCTGTACCTGCCACATTAGCCTATCTTTCACTAAAAGATACATAATACTATTGACAGAATATCTTATGGCCTGCGATGTTACAGCTATGGTATACACAGGGGTGATGATACCTATAGACAGGAGATCGGTGAACAGGCCAACAACCGGAGAAGGGACAGGGAGGAGGAATGCGAAGCCCTCTAACCGAAGGGCAACAACCTGCTTCGGAAACTGGCCCACCAGCCGACGGGTAACGGGCCTGCGCCCCGGGCTGGTGTGTAGTCCCATTCACACCAGCCTCAGGCACTGACTGCAACATCTGTTAGGCCAGTAAGAGGCTCATGCTGCAACCTGCCGTCATCCGGCTATTTCCAAGGATCTGGGAAGAAATAAGCGATGATGGAACTGCAGAAATGTGATTTTTTTTTTTTAAGGTGGTGCTAACCGGCTAACAATATCTGGGTTTTCGGGGTGTGCTGCACACACTCGAAACTTCTGCAGACATGAGCTAATTAACTCGAACTTGGAGGTGGGTGCGCATAGGAACTGTTAGCACTTGAGCTTGCAGAGTCACTTCTTCTTGTTGCAACACGCCAGGTAATTGCTAACCACACACTGGGTCTAAAATACCCAGATTTAAACCAACAGCTGGGGACCCCTGAGGCCGTCCATGCATTTGCATTAGCATTCTCACTCTGCCCTCCCAGCTCTGGGCTGCCGTGCGTTCTTCTAGACTCCAGCACCGCTCAGCTATTTTCCTCCTCTGCAAAGCCTTCCCCAGCTGTGCTTGCCAGCAAATCCATCCTTCACTATAGTGACCAACTCTCCCGGTTGGCCCGGGACTGTCTCCATTTTAGCGCTGAAAATCCCACATCTAAGGAAACCCCTTAATCCTGAGCAAACGGAGACCATTGGCCACCCTGAGTCTCTTGCAGCCCTACAGGATTGGTAGCATGTGATTTTGCTCCTATTCATACCATACACTGTCTAGTAATACAACCCACTGACATAGACCGAGCCTGTCCCAAGATTATAAACTGCTAAAGTCAAGGGTCTTTTATTAATCTCCTTGGTACACCTTATTTTGGCACCAAGAATTGCACATCGACTTCATTTCTTTTAATACCAGGTCTCTGCTTTGACACAGTTCAAAATAAGACCCCTAAAAGGTTTTGCCCTCTAAAGACAGGATGAGCTTTCCATCAGATGGTGTCTTGAGCCCTGATCCTCAAGGTTGAAGGGCCAGACCAAGAAGAACCTAGGGGTCTTGCCCTGATTAGTAGGACAACCCTCAGTGGGCAACTTTCTCAGTCAGTCCATAGAAGTTTTATTTAATATACATTTCCAGAGCCCCTTCCCAGAACTTTGGATTCAGGCCCGCAGTTCCCCTGATGGTTCTTGATCCCACCAGTCCTTGAAAAACAGAGTAGAAACTCTTTAATCGAACCCAAGTGGGACTAGCTATTGGTTGCTGATCAAAAAAGGCCCCTTACAGTGAAGATCCAGATTAAAAAAGAAAAAAATACATTCTTGTCTTAAACACTTCAGTTTACCTTAAAA
The DNA here is from genome assembly GCF_002201575.2 of Neomonachus schauinslandi. NCBI lineage: Eukaryota > Metazoa > Chordata > Mammalia > Carnivora > Phocidae > Neomonachus > Neomonachus schauinslandi. The sequence continues at coordinate 12,749,075 of NC_058403.1, forward strand.
TACGTAATTGTCGGGGCGCCTGGGTGGCTCAGTCATTAAGTGTCTGCCTTCGGCTCAGGTCATGATCCCAGGGTCCTGGGATCAAGCCCCGCATCAGGCTCCTGCTCAGTGGGGAGCTTGCTTTTCCCCCTCCCACTCCCCCTGTTTGTGTTCCCTCTCTCGCTGTCTCTCTCTCTCTGTCAAATAAATAAATAAAATCTTTAAAAAAAATTTAAAAATTAATTTAAAAAATACCTAAATGTCCATTCCTTCCCCTATTTTTTGATGAATGCCCAAAGCCTTTCTTGGGTCTGGGTTTGCTGATTGGATGGCTTTGTTATTTTTCTTGTATAAATCACATCCATATATTTCTAGTTTTGACTTCTTTAAAATAGAATAAGAATTTAAAGATACTTGTGAAGTGTTCTGAGTGTGGAATCCTTCCAGATCCTTGCAGTGTTTTTTCAAATCTCTTTACAGTTGTCGCAACCATACCAAATTAAGCAAAACTTCTGAGCAACTCACACTTGTTGAGCCTCATGGCAGCACACAACTCAGTTCTCAGAGACACAGCTCCCTGAGGTAGATTATATCTTTTTGCACAGAACATAAGTTACATGAAAAAAGATATCTTTGTTGCTTTGCTCACCAATTTATTCTAAACATGTAGAATAGAGGCTGGCACGTTGCAGGTATTTAATTTGTTTTTAAAAAGATGATCCCTGAGTGGCTCAGTCGGTTAATCGTCTGCCTTTGGCTCAGGTCATGATCCCAGAATCATGGGATTGAGTCCCACATTGGGCTCCCTGCTCAGCATGGAGCCTGCTTCTCCCTCTGTTTGCCACTCCCCCTGCTTGTGCACTCTGTCTCTCTCTGACAAATAATTAAATAAAATCTTTATATTAAAAAAAAAAGATGCTTCACAGGGCATCTGGGTGGCTCAGTCAGTTGGGCTTCTGACTCTTGGTTTCAGCTCAGGTCATGATCTCAGGGCTGTGGGATCGAGCCCTGTGTTGGGCTCTGTGCTCAGTGTGGAGTCTTCTTGAGATTCTCTCCCTCTCCCTCTGCCCCTTTCCCCACTCATTCTCTCTCTCTCTCTCTCTCAAATAAATAAGTCTTTTTTAAAAAAAGATTGTTCACATAATATTTATTACAGCGATAGTACTACCATCATAAAAATGTTTGTAAAGCTAACACAAGAGACTCGGTAGGCGCAGCAGATAAATCAGCAAGTGGATGAGAAAGTGGTCAACCAGCTATGAGCATACCACTTGCCACAGGCATGGATTAGCGTGTGTTTTGGAGGTTATAGGAGTGTCCGTTAAACTGGGGAGTCCATTAGGTGAAGATTTGTAATGAGACCCCTCTCACTCCTGAAAAGATAAGAAGCCTAGGTCAACTGAGGGCTAAGAGAGAGTCAAAGGAAGGAGTCATATAGAATTTCAACGATTTTTGGTTGTCAAGGAGCTCTTCTCCCCCCAAAAATAATACAAAGTCTTTCAATCTGCCTGAAATAACTGGGGGTAGCTGTGGTTCCCAACTGGGTGCAGACATCCTACCACGGTTTTAAGACCAAAATATCCCTCTGCTACTTATGTTCTTTATTCACGCCCTTCTTGGCCAAGAAGGCATTTGAATAAAAGCCTTTGAAACCACATCTAAAATGGCGTCACAGAGTCAGACGGCCTTGGGCAGATCCTAGTGTTACATCAGCGATGCTGATGCCTCCCACAAGAATAAGTGCCTGAGGCTAGAATGGCAGCAAGTTCTGTATGTGTGCATTGCCCTGGCAGGAAGACTGAGGTGGGGGCAGCAGGGGAAATGGCAGAGGAGAGGTGACTGAAGGCATTGAGGTCTTGGGGGAGCCACATATCCAGGCGGGCTGTGGTTCCACACTCTCCCCTGTGGTGCAGTTGTAGGCATTTCCCCGCCGCTGGCTTTCGGGCTCCAAGGCTAGTTCTTCAGGCCTCCAGAAGTTTCCATGAGATAGATAGATACCTGCTTTACTTGCTGCAGAAATTCCCTTTCTGCTTAAATCCACCAGTCGTTCTGTCTTGCATTCAACTAAGAATACTGACCGTGTGAGATTCCGCACTTGTGAGACTGATCATCAAATGCCCATTCTATAACCTGACCCACATCTCAGTCCCGAGGCCCATGACTCGACTGCCTTGAATTAATCTTTCTCCCTTCTTTCTGTTTTCACATTTCAGCAACCTCTCTCGATCCTGACCCTTGCCTCTGCTATGCCCCTTTACCTAATCCTTCTAGCAGCTCATCCAACTCCAGAGCCCCAGGGCGCCTGGAAGAACAGAACTTTTAGGCTCTGACAGCTTGGGTAGAAATAGGAATTGTATTTGGCTTGAACAAAGGCTCACCAAGTCTTATTACTGTGCTTCTAAGTTTCCACCAAATGTCCTCCCTTTCTGGCATTTGCTAGCTTTGTTCTTGTTTTCATCCTTGTTTCCCACCATTGTCTGATGGCCTGGCTTCATGCCTACAGTTTTTGCTATGGAAGAGTGTCTAGCCATCCTCCTGTTAACTGTGCTGGCGTCCAAACGCTCCGCAGGGCCCTCCACACGGGCACTGTCCTTCCTGGGTCGTTATACATTTCCAGGGCCCCCAAAGGTAGCCTCAGGCTTTCCTACTAGGCAAGAGGTGACACAAGGGACACCAACTAGTACTACATCAAACACATTGGTCACTACACCTGAATAGGAACCCCAGAACAACCCAGGCAATCCCAGGCCATATTCCATACCTTCCTGAAATACGCCCCTTGACTGCAGCCAAGGTGGTCAGGCTTTGCCTCCCTGGTTTGAGCAGAATTGTTCAATTAGGGATTCTGAGGCTCCACCAGGAGTCCCAGGGATCTCCTTCCCGTTTCTCCAAGGAGACTTGGAGTCCTCGTGCAAACAGGACTTCTGGTAACCTTCTAGAATCCCAGTGTCTTCAGGAGGGCGGACAGGTTAGCCTAGATCCTGACTCTCATTGCGCTGAGACAATCAGTACGGTCAGTGGGGAGGCAAATTGTTCTGTTGGTAGCACCCACGAACATCCTGGTCTTAGCACTGACAGTCCAGCCTCCTAGGAAAACCTTAGTCTCAGGAAAACCAGGGCAACCGGTCACCCTAGCAATCAGCCGAAGTGAAATCAAGAATGTCTACAAGCTGAGGTCGACCACAGGTTAAGGCAAAGTGATTTGATGCCCTTAATGTTGGCACAAAGCAGTGTTCTTTGTATCTACACACAGAGCATCTTTTTAGACCTGCCAAAATGCTAAAGTAATTATGTTCCCTCTTTGTTGTAGCTTGAAAATATTCACAGAAGTCCTGGAGCCTGCTTTCTTCCAGCAGACTGACTTTAGTGAAGCATTCCTTGCTTAGCTGCTTCAATCTTCCTTCTTTTCATCATTTTAGCTGATCTCTTCTGAACCTCTGCCAATTTATCTGCATCTTCTTGATACGGTGGCACTCCAGATTGAATGCCAGGCGCGTTTATGTAGGCTTTCACCTCCTTGTCTCATTATGTGCCCCAGGCAGCAAATGCAGCAAAACCATGTAAGCATCTTATCCAATTATTGTAATTGCTTCCAAGACACACGCACACAGAGACACATATACTCTGTTAGTCAAGAGAATTAAACACCTTCTGAAGGTCAAAAAGCCACATCTCTTTGCGTTAGAAAATGCAGGGCAATACTCTTGGAAAAAATGATGAGCGTAGGGGTAGGAAGGACAGTGGACAGAGCTCCGAAGATCTCTGCCCCCACAAGCTTGGGCCCTTTGGAGAAGGCATTCCACCAGCCTGGCTCTCCGTTTCCTCATGAATAAAAATGCAGGGGTTAGACAGGTCATCACAAAAGTCCCTCCCATCACCACTATTCGGGGAAAGACAAAGATTGCTTCAGGGTAACACCTCACCCAAGGGATCTCAGTGGGAGTGCGGCTGAATCCGAATCACCCGCAGCACTTTTGCGACATACACCTGCTTCTTCAACTGGCCTCCTGCTGACCCTCCAGGGCACCCTGACATTTGGAGACCTTATGAAAACTTGTCTAGTGATTATGATGGCGACTGTGGTAGGAAATTGTGCCCCTTCTAGTCCCCAGAACCTGTGAATATGTTAGGTTTCAGAGAAAAGAGGAACTGAGGTTGCATTTAGAATTAAGATTCTTAATCAGCTGACCTGAAGATAAAGGATACTGGATTAGCCAGGAGAATAATGCAGTGTAATCACAAGGATTCTTGAAAGTGGAAGAGGGGGACAAAAGCAGAGGGCAGGGTGTTTAAGGTGAGGACTCCACCTGCATTTGCTGGCCTTGGAGACTGCAGAAGGAGCCACAAGCCAAGAACGCGGGCAGCGTCTAGAAACTGGAAGAGGGAAGGAACAGATTTTCCCCTAGAGCCTCCAGAAGGAACACAGTCCTGCTGACGCCGTGATTTGAGACCCATTTTGAACCTCTGACCTTCAGAAATGGAAGACAATGATTTGTACTGTTTCAAGCCACTAAACGTGTGGTGATTCTGCAACAACTGCAACAGGAAACCAACGCAGTGACCTCTGGGGCCAATGTGGAACACGTCTGCTCACTCTCACATACAATCCCTTACACTCTGGCACACACATCCTCACATCCTCCTGTGGTCACACTCCCACACATATCCCCGCTCAGCCGTACTCTCTCTCACACACACACTCAGGTACACTCTCAACACATACTCTCTCGCACATTCACGTACTCACACACTTGCACACTTGCTCCCTGAATGCACACCCTCACACCCTCACACACGTACACTCGCTCCCCAAACACACCCCCACACACTTACATACACGTACACTCACTTCCCAAATACACACACTCACATACTCACACACATGTACACTCAATCCCCCAAAACACACACTCATGTAGACTCTCACACAGTCACATACACTGACCCCCACTCTCTCACACATTCACATACTCAGACACATGCACGCTCACTCCCAAAATGCACACACTCACTCAGACCTACGCACAAACTCACATGCCTTTAAGAACTAATCCATTCAACTGTTCAGGGTTGGATGGGTTATCTATGGACTTTTCAGTGTTCCCAAGAGAAAACTTTAACTTTTCTAACAGTACCAAGAAACAATGTGCAATGAAACAAGCTATGGAATGTGGGGTGGGGGGGTGGTTCTGACAACCCCAACTTCAGCCAGGCTCACCCGCGGCCTCCCTGGTCACAGTCCTGTGGTGACTCCACACAGCCCTGCCCTCTCCCACGGGAGAATCTCTCTTTCCCAGGCCTTGCCAATCTCCTCCCACTGGACATAGAGAACTCTCTGACCACAAGGATAGCCAGGCCGGAAAACCACTCTCCCTGTTCCTTTCCTTTCTTTTTTTTTTTTAAAGATTTTATTTATTTGACAGAGACACAGAGAGAGAGGGAACATAAGCAGGGGGAGTGGGAGAGGGAGAAGCAGGCTTCCCCCCGAGCAGGGAGCCCGATGTGGGGCTCGATCCCAGGACCCTGGGAACATGACCTGAGCCGAAGGCAGACGCTTAACGACTGAGCCACCCAGGCGCCCCATTTTTTCTTTTAAAGCTTTTATTATTTATCTGTCAGCGAGAGAGCACAAGCGGGGGTGGGGTGGGGGGCGTGGTGTGGTGGCGACAGGCAAGGGGAGAGGGAGAAGCAGACTCCCGGCTGAGCAAGGAGCCTGATGCAGGGCTCGATCCCAGGACCCTGAGATCATGATCTGAGCCAAAGGCAGATGCTTAACGGACTGAGCCACCCAGGCGCCCTTCTGTTCCTTTCCTTTCAATCGGTGTCTCTCCCCTCCTCCAAGATACACTGGAGATGCTCTTCCTGATACCAAGATCTGATTTTGTTTTCTTGGCTTAAAATTCCCCGAGGCATTTAGGGCACCATTTTGTACTGCTGTTGGTGGTGCTCATTGGGGTCAGTGGCAGCTGATCTGATGGGAAAAGCACTGGGCAACGAGTCAAGAGGCTTTTGGGCAAGTCCCAGCTTATCCTGTTATTTTGTGGTCACTTAATTATAAAATATGTCACTCTCCACAAAGTAAGTTGGCTGCTGACCTCGAAACCCCACATGAAATGCTTTCTCATTATTAGTGTGTTTTCATTCACAGGGAATGTTCCGTGCCCCCCAGAAATTAAAAAGCTCCTTCAAGGCATGAGTTGAGCTTCTATTTATTTTTAATTCACCCCCACACCTAGTAAAATGTGCCATACCCCGTGGGCATCCAGTAAATGTGGATTAGCTGACGGCTGGCTTCAAATGGAGAAAGCATGATTCGGTTCAAACTTTGCAGGTCAGGAACTACTGGGGGAGAGAAACTGCTCTGTGAGCGTGTGTTTGGGTCTTCTTCCTATCACCAGTGACATTGCGGAATCTGTCTAAATTTATAAAATAAATTTTGGCGTGCTATAAAATAATTATTAGCATCATCTTATCTTCATGCTGTAATTATGTTTTTAAGGCAGAAGGTGTTTCGTGTGAAAACTATTTAGACGTCCTTATTTTTTTGAGAAGGAAAGTCCTATGGACTGAACGGTGCTCCCGCACCCACCCCCCCCGAAACCAGGAGTTGGACGTTTAACAGACTAAGCCACCCAGGTGCCCCCTCGAATTTTGAAAACAGAAAAGAAAATAGAAACTTGATGAAATTAAAATTTTCCCTTCCCTCACTGCTGTGTATCCTTCCAAAACGTTTTCCAAACAAAAATATATGCATATAAATAGATTATTTCATTTTATTTTTTTTAAAGATTTATTTATTTGAGAGAGAGAAAGCACAGCAGAGGAAGAGGGAGAGAGAAACTCCAAGCAGACTCTGCAATGAGTGCAGAGCCAGATAATGGTAAAAATGAGGGCCCACAGGTGCCTTCAACCTCATGGACATTAGTGGCTCCTACCTGGTACCCGAACGAGAGCCTCTCCCAGGTGACATCACTCTCAAAAATCTGTGCTTTTTTGGGGTGCCTGGTCTAGGTGTCTGCCTTCGGCTCAGGTCATGATCTCGGGGTCCTGGGATCAAGTCCTGCATCGGGCTCCCTGCTCAGCAGAGAATCTGCTTCTCCCTCTCCCCTCCATTCATGCTCTCTCTCAAATAAATAAAACAATAAAAAATACATTTTTTAAAATCTGTGCTTTTGGCAATGTATGCATTTGAAAAGAGTGTTAGTGGGTCAACCTAAATCAATTGCCACTATTTGGAAAAAAATTAAACACTAAGCACACACACTCACCCGTATGCACCCCACCCCAGCTCAACTTTTTTAATGAGGATGCCAGAGCCTGCCTCTGTCTCAGCCCGTTTAGGCTGCTATGACAAAATACCATAAACTAGGGGGCTTATAAGCAACAGAAATTTATTTCTCACAGTTCCGCAGGTTGGAAGTCCAAGATGAAAGTGAGAGTCAATTCAGTGTCTGCTCCCTAGACAGCAGTCTTTTTGTTATAATTTCATATGGTTAGAAAGGGAGAGAGCTCTCTGGAATCCCTTTTATAAGGGCGCTAATTCCACTCATGGGGGCTTCACCCTTGTGACCTAATCACCTTCCAAAGAGCCCACCTCTTAACGTCATTACACTGGGGTTAGGTTTCAGCATATGAATTTGGGGAGGACACAAACATTGAGTCCACTGCAGCCTCCAACCTCCTCTTCAACAGAGATAAGAAAAGCAACCCTTTGTCTATAGCAGTGGACCGTCTTTACACCAAATATCTGAATCATCTACTTCACTGTTCTGAAATGAAATCCATGCATAGCATGGCCGATCCACATGTATCTAAATGCTCGTATGTGGCTACAACAGAAGACATCAGTAGGTATTCAGGTACTTGCCTTCCATGGAAAACAGGAACAGGACGATTACAACTGCAGACTAAAATGGGGGTGTTGCATTGGCAGCTCAAGTCCCATGAGCAGTGTTGCCATTGGCAACGTTCCCACAAAACAGAATGCAATGTTGTTTCAATTTATATGGTTGTTACCCAACTGGGTTCATTACATACTAAAAGTGTATAAAAAGAGTAAAATATAGAGTGGAGTTTGGGTCGAGGATTAGATCACTATCAACACGTGTTTCACTTACGTGAATGACCAGCAAGACATTCAAAAGTAATGCAGGCTGGGCGCCTGGGTGGCTCAGTTGGTTAAGCGACTGCCTTCGGCTCAGGTCATGATCCTGGAGTCCCGGGATCGAGTCCCGCATCGGGCTCCCTGCTCGGCGGGGAGTCTGCTTCTCCCTCTGACCCTCCTCCCTCTCATGTGCTCTCTCTCTCTCTCTCATTCTCTCTCTCAAATAAATAAATAAAATCTTTAAAAAAAAAAAAAAGTAATGGAGGCTGGGGGCCAAGTCTTCATTGTGAGAGAAAACTCCACGCACTGTAGGATGACTAGCAATCCAGGCTCCCACCTGCAATTATTGTGACTACAAAAACTGTCCCACAAAGACTTGGAGAAACTGGAACCCTTGTGCTTTGCTGGTGGGCATGTAGAATGGTATAGCTGCTATGGAACGTGGTAGGGCGGTTCCTTAAAAAACTAAACATAGTGGGACGCCTGTGTGGCTCGGTCGGTTAAGTGTCCCACTTTGATTTTGGCTCAGATCTCGGGGTCATGAGATTGAGTCCTGTGTTAGGCTTTGCTCTGAGTATGGAGCCTACTTAAGATTCGCTCTCCCTCTCCTTGGCCCCTTCCCCTCCCCCACCCCACACGAGGGCACTCTTGTTCTCTTAAAAAAAACACACCAAAAAATACTAAACATAGAAGTACTATATTTCCAGCAATTCTAAATCTGAGTATATACCCAAAAGAATTGAAAGTAGAGTCTCAGATCCTTGTACAGCCATGTTTATAGCAGCGTCATTAATAATAACCAGAAAGTGGAAACAACCCAAGTGTCCAGCAACAGATGAATGGATAAACAAAATATGGTGCATACATACAATGGAATATTGTTCCGGCTTAAAAAGGAAGGAAATTCTGACACATGCTACAACATGGGTAAACCTCAAAGAGATTACGTTAAGGGAAATAAGCCATTCACGAAATGGCAAATACTGTATGATTCCACTTACGTGAGCTGTCTAAAGTAGTCACACTCATAGAAACGTAAAGTCGAATGGTGATTACCAAGGTCTGTGGAAGTAGAACAGGGAGTTAATGTGTAATGGATATAGAGCTTCAGTTTGAGATGATGAAATGTTTTGGGAAAAGCTCAACAATGTGAATGCCACTGAACTGTCACTTAACAATGGTGAAAATAGTAAATTGCATGTCGTGTATATTTTACCACACACACACAAAACTGGAGGAGTTGATAATAGAAAAAAATAAACACCACCAAAAACACGCTTCACAGATCTCCAAAACACTCCAGTGGAACCGCCCGATTAAGCATCACTGCATAAATATGTTCCTTAAAATAGGAGGCCCCAACCCTGTCCTTGGAATGGGGAGTGATGGGAGAAGCGTGAAGTAGAACATCTCAGGGATGCCAAGTTGGTTTTATCTCAAGTGCCATTGGCCCCTGGAAGGTGGCTGAACGGCTGTGTTGAGAGAGCATCTAAAGCAACCTTTGAACTCAGCAAGGACGAACAGAACAATCCATCAGCAGTGCCTTCCATGGGCAAGGATGGGAGGGAAGGATGGCCCATGTGCCACATGTAGACAGGCCAGAAACATAAACCTTCTTTCTCCTATGAGTGGAGCCTAAAATCAAAATAGCTTTCTAACAGTAAAAAAAAAAAAAAAAAAAAAGCAACGGACATACCAAGCTCTATTTTCCTACATTTCACAGAACATTTCAGAGTTTAGAGCAAAGAGGAAAACATTGGGTTCAAATATTCAAAGCCATATATACTTCACTGAACGAGAGCGACTTCCTGTGACAAAGAAATAGAAAAAAAATAGAACTGCTTAGGAGATCCATAGAGCATGGTTTAAGGAGCTGTCTGGAGGAATTTACACACAGGCAGCTCCCAAATTCAAGAATTGAATAAAAGTCTTGTGTTTATTAACTTTGACCATGTTTTCCTTCTATGCATAGTCTGCCCTCTGGTGACATTAGCAAGCAGCAAACTCGTCTGAGATTGAATTTACTGAGGGAAAAGGAGCAGAGTCAGGTTGCTGCCCTCAGATCTTCCGATAATGGAGGAAAAACAACAATGCTGTGGTTGCAACTGGGATGACAGTGATGATGGTGATGGTGATGGTGATGTTGATGGTGATGTTGATGGGGGTGGTGGGGGGTTGATGGTGATGGTAGAGGTGATGGTGGTGATGGTCATGATGGTGGTGGTGATGGTGGTGGTGGTGGTG